>NC_092248.1:22607820-22815495 GCF_036320965.1 Panulirus ornatus | reverse complement strand
AAAATCTATTTTGTATGATGCAAGTTAAAGTATCCTGGATCTTTCATTGATAAAACTCTTAAGTTAGCAAAGAAATGATTTTATATAGTTAAAACCAAGCCTCCCTTTGATACCAAGAATCTTCTATTTTTCCCTTTTAGTAATAAATTTTCATTACTTCCCGCGTTGCTTAGATCCATTAATTTGAATGTAACCCTCAGCAATAACACTGCTATAAAGAATTTCCCAAATAAGAAACTAACCAGAAAATTCTGCGGGTTGTGTTTACACAATACATTGTAAGATTTGTAATATCTTTTATTTTGGGCAAACTGGTAAGGATCTTTACGGTAGATTTAATCAACATAGATATAGTATAGGAAAAAAGAATATATAGTAAAGGAAAAAATAAATCGCTTTGTTTAATCCTTTTAAAGATTTTCATTATTGTATCGAGTGGAGTAACGCCAATTCAGTTATTATCTGTAACTCCTTTAGCACGAAAGGTATCAGTAAATCATCTATCGATGAATACACAAAGTCATTTATTATCAACATTAGTAAAGGAAAACCCAAACTGGATAGCTTTATTGTGGGTAGAATTTAAGAACTTCACTTTCTTGTCCACATGAAAAATATTTGTGAATAACTATCTTGCCAGAGCCAGAACACGACCATACTATAACGCTTGTTTACCAATGGAGTCTCAGCTACGTCTCTTCCTTATATATCTGCTAACTGTTCTACGTTTCTGTCTCATTCCTGTATTTCCCTTAACGATATCATCCTTACTCAAAAGTGCACTTGGGAACTTATACTATTTCATTTCCATTTGTTTTTCCTGTATATATATATATATATATATATATATATATATATATATATATATATATATATATATATATATATATATATATTTTTTTTTTTTTTTTTGCTTAGTCGCTGTCTCCCGCGTTTGCGAGGTAGCGCAAGGAAACAGACGAAAGAAATGGCCCAACCCACCCCCATACACATGTATATACATACGTCCACACACGCAAATATACATACCTACACAGCTTTCCATGGTTTACCCCAGACGCTTCACATGCCTTGATTCAATCCACTGACAGCACGTCAACCCCGGTATACCACATCGCTCCAATTCACTCTATTCCTTGCCCTCCTTTCACCCTCCTGCATGTTCAGGCCCCGATCACACAAAATCTTTTTCACTCCATCTTTCCACCTCCAATTTGGTCTCCCTCTTCTCCTCATTCCCTCCACCTCCGACACATATATCCTCTTGGTCAATCTTTCCTCACTCATTCTCTCCATGTGCCCGAACCATTTCAAAACACCCTCTTCTGCTCTCTCAACCACGCTTTTTTATTTCCACACATCTCTCTTACCCTTACGTTACTTACTCGATCAAACCACCTCACACCACACATTGTTCTCAAACATCTCATTTCCAGCACATCCATCCTCCTGCGCACAACTCTATCCATAGTCCACGCCTCGCAACCATACAACATTGTTGGAACTACTATTCCTTCAAACATACCCATTTTTGCTTTCCGAGATAATGCTCTCGACTTCCACACATTCTTCAAGGCTCCCAGAATTTTCGCCCCCTCCCCCACCCTATGATCCACTTCCGTTTCCATGGTTCCATCCGCTGCCAGATCCACTCCCAGATATCTAAAACACTTCACTTCCTCCAGTTTTTCTCCATTCAAACTCACCTACCAATTGACTTGACCCTCAACCCTACTGTACCTAATAACCTTGCTCTTATTCACATTTACTCTTAACTTTCTTCTTTCACACACTTTACCAAACTCAGTCACCAGCTTCTGCAGTTTCTCACATGAATCAGCCACCAGCGCTGTATCATCAGCGAACAACAACTGACTCACTTCCCAAGCTCTCTCATCCCCAACAGACTTCATACTTGCCCCTCTTTCCAAAACTCTTGCATTCACCTCCCTAACAACCCCATCCATAAACAAATTAAACAACCATGGAGACATCACACACCCCTGCCGCAAACCTATATTCACTGAGAACCAATCACTTTCCTCTCTTCCTACACGTACACATGCCTTACATCCTCGATAAAAACTTTTCACTGCTTCTAACAACTTGCCTCCCACACCATATATTCTTAATACCTTCCACAGAGCATCTCTATCAACTCTATCATATGCCTTCTCCAGATCCATAAATGCTACATACAAATCCATTTGCTTTTCTAAGTATTTCTCACATACATTCTTCAAAGCAAACACCTGATCCACACATCCTCTACCACTTCTGAAACCACACTGCTCTTCCCCAATCTGATGCTCTGTACATGCCTTCACCCTCTCAATCAATATCCTCCCATATAATTTACCAGGAATACTCAACAAACTTATACCTCTGTAATTTGAGCACTCACTCTTATCCCCTTTGCCTTTGTACAATGGCACTATGCACGCATTCCGCCAATCCTCAGGCACCTCACCATGAGTCATACATACATTAAATAACCTTACCAACCAGTCAACAATACAGTCACCCCCTTTTTTGATAAATTCCACTGCAATACCATCCTAACCTGCTGCCTTGCCAGCTTTCATCTTCCGCAAAGCTTTTACTACCTCTTCTCTGTTTACCAAATCATTTTCCCTAACCCTCTCACTTTGCACACCACCTCGACCAAAACACCCTATATCTGCCACTCTATCATCAAACACATTCAACAAACCTTCAAAATACTCACTCCATCTCCTTCTCACATCACCACTACTTGTTATCACCTCCCCATTTGCGCCCCTCACTGAAGTTCCCATATATATTCTTATGAGTCCACGGGGAAGATGAAACACGAGAAGTACCCTTGATCTTTAATTTATAAATCCCTTAAGTTAGCAAAGAAATCATTTTATAGAGTTGAGCCCAAACCTCCCACTGACACCAAGAATCTTTTAGTTCTTCCTTTTGATAATAATTTCACTTTGCTTCCCATGTTGCTTAAATCCTTTAATGTAAATGTTGCCTTTAGCAACAATAATACTATAAGGAATATCTTAATCAGGAATTCACCCGAAAATTCTCTTGGATGCATCTACAAAGCGCCTTGTGGAAACTGTGATAAATTTTATCCTGGTCAGACTGGTAAGGATCTTTCTGTTAGACTTAAGCAACATAAATATAGTATAAGAACGGGACAAGAATCAAATACCTTGTCTAATCACGTTAAAAACTATGATCATTGTATTGACTGGAATAACGCCATCTCAGTTATTAACTCTACCTCTATAACCAAGAGAAATATCATTGAATCTTCTATTATTACATACACAAAGAATTATAATTCTTATATTATAATTGATGGTCTATACAAATTATATAACTTTATTGTTCATAAAATTTGTAAAAGTTTATGAACGGTCGTTGTATGTTTTGGACAATCACATGTTTACCAAATGGCGTCCTAGCTTCGTATCTTCGATGTACATCAAGTCACTGTTATATTTCTCTCTTGTGTCTCCCCTGATGATGTGATTATTACACGGAAGTGCACTTGGGAACTTATCGTGTTTCATTTTCCCCGTGGACTCATAGGAATATCTTAATCACGCGCAAAACTGTGATCCTTTCCAATATATATATATATATATATATATATATATATATATATATATATATATATATATATATATATATATATATATATATATATATATATATATATATATATATATATATATATATATCACGTACACATGCCTTACATCCTCGATAAAAACTTTTCACTGCTTCTAACAACTTGCCTCCCACACCATATATTCTTAATACCTTCCACAGAGCATCTCTATCAACTCTATCATATGCCTTCTCCAGATCCATAAATGCTACATGCAAATCCATTTGCTTTTCTAAGTATTTCTCACATACATTCTTCAAAGCAAACACCTGATCCACACATCCTCTACCACTTCTGAAACCGCACTGCTCTTCCCCAATCTGATGCTCTGTACATGCCTTCACCCTCTCAATCAATACCCTCCCATATAATTTACCAGGAATACTCAACAAACTTATAACTCTGTAATTTGAGCACTCACTCTTATCCCCTTTGCCTTTGTACAATGGCACTATGCACGCATTCCGCCAATCCTCAGGCACCTCACCATGAGTCATACATACATTAAATAACCTTACCAACCAGTCAACAATACAGTCACCCCCTTTTTTAATAAATTCCACTGCAATACCATCCAATCCTGCTGCCTTGCCGGCTTTCATCTTCCGCAAAGCTTTTACTACCTCTTCTCTGTTTACCAAATCATTTTCCCTAACCCTCTCACTTTGCACACCACCTCGACCAAAACACCCTATATCTGCCACTCTGTCATCAGACACATTCAACAAACCTTCAAAATACTCATTCCATCTCCTTCTCACATCACCACTACTTGTTATCACCTCCCCATTTACGCCCTTCACTGAAGTTCCCATTTGCTCCCTTGTCTTACGCACCCTATTTACCTCCTTCCAGAACATCTTTTTATTCTCCCTAAAATTTACTGAGAGTCTCTCACCCCAACGTGTAGGAAGAGAGGAAAGTGATTGGTTCTCAGTGAATGTAGGTTTGCGGTAGGGGTGTGTGATGTCTCCATGGTTGTTTAATTTGTTTATGGATGGGGTTGTTAGGGAGGTAAATGCAAGAGTCCTGGAAAGAGGGGCAAGTATGAAGTCTGTGGGGGATGAGAGAGCTTGGGAAGTGAGTCAGTTGTTGTTCGCTGATGATACAGCGCTGGTGGCTGATTCATGTGAGAAACTGCAGAAGCTGGTGACTGAGTTTGGTAAAGTGTGTGGAAGAAGAAAGTTAAGAGTAAATGTGAATAAGAGCAAGGTTATTAGGTACAGTAGGGTTGAGGGTGAAGTCAATTGGGAGGTGAGTTTGAATGGAGAAAAACTGGAGGAAGTGAAGTGTTTTAGATATCTGGGAGTGGATCTGTCAGCGGATGGAACCATGGAAGCGGAAGTGGATCATAGGGTGGGGGAGGGGGCGAAAATTTTGGGAGCCTTGAAAAATGTGTGGAAGTCGAGAACATTATCTCGGAAAGCAAAAATGGGTATGTTTGAAGGAATAGTGGTTCCAACAATGCTGTATGGTTGCGAGGCGTGGGCTATGGATAGAGTTGTGCGCAGGAGGATGGATGTGCTGGAAATGAGATGTTTGAGGACAATGTGTGGTGTGAGGTGGTTTGATCGAGTAAGTAACGTAAGGGTAAGAGAGATGTGTGGAAATAAAAAGAGCGTGGTTGAGAGAGCAGAAGAGGGTGTTTTGAAATGGTTTGGGCACATGGAGAGAATGAGTGAGGAAAGATTGACCAAGAGGATATATGTGTCGGAGGTGGAGGGAACGAGGAGAAGAGGGAGACCAAATTGGAGGTGGAAAGATGGAGTGAAAAAGATTTTGTGTGATCGGGGCCTGAACATGCAGGAGGGTGAAAGGAGGGCAAGGAATAGAGTGAATTGGAGCGATGTGGTATACAGGGGTTGACGTGCTGTCAGTGGATTGAATCAAGGCATGTGAAGCGTCTGGGGTAAACCATGGAAAGCTGTGTAGGTATGTATATTTGCGTGTGTGGACGTGTGTATGTACATGTGTATGGGGGGGGGGGTTGGGCCATTTCTTTCGTCTGCTTCCTTGCGCTACCTCGCAAACGCGGGAGACAGCGACAAAGTATAAAAAAAAAAAAAATATATATATATATATATATATATATATATATATATATATATATATATATATAGATAGATAGATAGATAGATAGGTAGTATGTTTGAGGAAAGGAACCTGGATGTTTTGGCTCTCAGTGAAACGAAGCTCAAGGGTAAAGGGGAAGAGTGGTTTGGAAATGTCTGGGGAGTGACGTCAGGGGTTAGTGAGAGGACAAGAGCAAGGGAAGGAGTAGCAATACTCCTGAAACAGGAGTTGTGGGAGTATGTCATAGAATGTAAGAAAGTAAATTCTCGATTAATGTGGGTAAAATTGAAAGTTGATGGAGAGAGGTGGGTGATTATTGGTGCATATGCACCTGGGCATGAGAAGAAAGATCATGAGAGGCAAGTGTTTTGGGAACAGCTAAATGAGTGTGTTAGCGGTTTTGAGGCACGAGACCGGGTTATAGTGATGGGTGATTTGAATGCAAAGGTGAGTAATGTGGCAGTTGAGGGAATAATTGGTATGCATGGGGTGTTCAGTGTTGTAAATGGAAATGGTGAAGAGCTTGTAGATTTATGTGCTGAAAAAGGACTGATGATTGGGAATACCTGGTTTAAAAAGCGAGATATACATAAGTATACTTATGTAAGTAGGAGAGATGGCCAGAGAGCGTTATTGGATTACGTGTTAATGGACAGGCGTGCGAAAGAGAGACTTTTGGATGTCAATGTGCTGAGAGGTGTAACTGGAGGGATGTCTGATCATTATCTTGTGGAGGCTAAGGTGAAGATTAGTATGGGTTTTCAGAAAAGAAGAGTGAATGTTGGGGTGAAGAAGGTGGTGAGAGTAAGTGAGCTTGGGAAGGAGACCTGTGTGAAGAAGTATCAGGAGAGACTGTGTACAGAATGGAAAAAGGTGAGAACAATGGAAGTAAGGGGAGTGGGGGAGGAATGGGATGTATTTAGGGAATCAGTGATGGATTGCGCAAAAGATGCTTGTGGCATGAGAAGAGTGGGAGGTGGGCTGTTTAGAAAGGGTAGTGAGTGGTGGGATGAAGAAGTAAGAGTATTAGTGAAAGAGAAGAGAGAGGCATTTGGACGATTTTTGCAGGGAAAAAATGCAATTGAGTGGGAGAAGTATAAAAGAAAGAGACAGGAGGTCAAGAGAAAGGTGCAAGAGGTGAAAAAAAGGGCAAATGAGAGTTGGGGTGAGAGACTATCAGTAAATTTTAGGGAGAATAAAAAGATGTTCTGGAAGGAGGTAAATAGGGTGCGTAAGACAAGGGAGCAAATGGGAACTTCAGTGAAGGGCGTAAATGGGGAGGTGATAACAAGTAGTGGTGATGTGAGAAGGAGATGGAATGAGTATTTTGAAGGTTTGTTGAATGTGTCTGATGACAGAGTGGCAGATATAGGGTGTTTGGGTCGAGGTGGTGTGCAAAGTGAGAGGGTTAGGGAAAATGATTTGGTAAACAGAGAAGAGGTAGTAAAAGCTTTGCGGAAGATGAAAGCCGGCAAGGCAGCAGGTTTGGATGGTATTGCAGTGGAATTTATTAAAAAAGGGGGTGACTGTATTGTTGACTGGTTGGTAAGGTTATTTAATGTATGTATGACTCATGGTGAGGTGCCTGAGGATTGGCGGAATGCGTGCATAGTGCCATTGTACAAAGGCAAAGGGGATAAGAGTGAGTGCTCAAATTACAGAGGTATAAGTTTGTTGAGTATTCCTGGTAAATTATATGGGAGGATATTGATTGAGAGGGTGAAGGCATGTACAGAGCATCAGATTGGGGAAGAGCAGCGTGGTTTCAGAAGTGGTAGAGGATGTGTGGATCAGGTGTTTGCTTTGAAGAATGTATGTGAGAAATACTTAGAAAAGCAAATGGATTTGTATGTAGCATTTATGGATCTGGAGAAGGCATATGATAGAGTTGATAGAGATGCTCTGTGGAAGGTATTAAGAATATATGGTGTGGGAGGCAAGTTGTTAGAAGCAGTGAAAAGTTTTTATCGAGGATGTAAGGCATGTGTACGTGTAGGAAGAGAGGAAAGTGATTGGTTCTCAGTGAATGTAGGTTTGCGGCAGGGGTGTGTGATGTCTCCATGGTTGTTTAATTTGTTTATAGATGGGGTTGTTAGGGAGGTAAATGCAAGAGTTTTGGAAAGAGGGGCAAGTATGAAGTCTGTTGGGGATGAGGGAGCTTGGGAAGTGAGTCAGTTGTTGTTCGCTGATGATACAGCGCTGGTGGCGGATTCATGTGAGAAACTGCAGAAGCTGGTGACGGAGTTTGGTAAAGTGTGTGGAAGAAGAAAGTTAAGAGTAAATGAGAATAAGAGCAAGGTTATTAGGTACAGTAGGGTTGAGGGTCAAGTCAATTGGGAGGTGAGTTTGAATGGTGAAAAACTGGAGGAAGTGAAGTGTTTTAGATATCTGGGAGTGGATCTGTCAGCGGATGGAACCATGGAAGCGGAAGTGGATCATAGGGTGGGGGAGGGGGCGAAAATTTTGGGAGCCTTGAAAAATGTGTGGAAGTCGAGAACATTATCCCGGAAAGCAAAAATGGGTATGTTTGAAGGAATAGTAGTTCCAACAATGTTGTATGGTTGCGAGGCGTGGGCTATGGATAGAGTTGTGCGCAGGAGGATGGATGTGCTGGAAATGAGATGTTTGAGGACAATGTGTGGTGTGAGGTGGTTTGATCGAGTAAGTAACGTAAGGGTAAGAGAGATGTGTGGAAATAAAAAGAGCGTGGTTGAGAGAGCAGAAGAGGGTGTTTTGAAATGGTTTGGGCACATGGAGAGAATGAGTGAGGAAAGATTGACCAAGAGGATATATGTGTAGGAGGTGGAGGGAACGAGGAGAAGAGGGAGACCAAATTGGAGGTGGAAAGATGGAGTGAAAAGGATTTTGTGTGATCGGGGCCTGAACATGCAGGAGGGTGAAAGGAGGGCAAGGAATAGAGTGAATTGGAGCGATGTGGTATACAGGGGTTGACGTGCTGTCAGTGGATTGAATCAAGGCATGTGAAGCGTCCGGGGTAAACCATGGAAAGCTGTGTAGGTATGTATATTTGCGTGTGTGGACGTGTGTATGTACATGTGTATGGGGGGGGTTGGGCCATTTCTTTCGTCTGTTTCCTTGCGCTACCTCGCAAACGCGGGAGACAGCGACAAACTATAAAAAAAAAAAAAAAAATATATATATATGCAGGACGGTGAAAGATATGCAAGGAATAGAGTGAATTGGAACGATGTGGTATACCGGGGTCGACGTGCTGTCAATGGATTGAACCAGGTCATGTGAAGCGTCTGGGGTAAAACATGGAAAGTTTTGTGGGGCCTGGATATGGAAAGGGAGCTGTGGTTTCGGTTCATTATACATGACAGCTAGAGACTGAGTGTGAACGAATGTGGCCTTTGTTGTCTTTTCCTAGTGCTACCTCGCGCGCGTGTGGGGGATTGGGTTGTCATTTCATGTGTGGCGGGGTGGCAACGAGAAAGAATAAAGGCAGCAAGTATGAATTATGTACATATGTCGTGTGGGCGTGTATATATATAAATGTGTATGTGGGTGGCTTGGTTCATTCTTTCGTCTGTTTCCTTGCGCTACCTCGCTAACGCGGGAGACAGCGACAAAGTATAATATATAAAAAATAAATAAATATATATATATATATATATATATATATATATATATATATATATATATATATATATATATATATATATATATATATATATATATATCCCTGAGTGTCGTAGAAGGTGACTAAAAGTGGAGGGAGCGGGGGGCTGGAAATCCTCCCCTCTCGTTTTTTTTAATTTTCCAAAAGAAGGAACAGAGGGGGCCAGGTGAGGATATTCCAAAAAAGGCCCAGTCCTCTGTTCTTAACGCTACCTCGCTAACGCGGGAAATGGCGAATAGTTTAAAAGAAGAAAAAAGATATATATATATATATATATATATATATAAAGATATATATATATATATAAAAGATATATATATATATATATATATATATATATATATATATATATATATATATATATATATATATATATATATATATATATATATATATATATATATATATATATATATATATATATATATATATATATATATATATATATTTTTTTTTTTTTTTTTGCTTTGTCGCTGTCTCCCGCGTTTGCGAGGTAGCGCAAGGAAACAGAGGAAAGAAATTGCCCAACCCACCCCCATACACATGTATATACATACGTCCACACGCAAATATACATACCTATATAGCTTTCCATGGTTTACCACAGACGCTTCACATGCCCTGATTCAATCCACTGACAGCACGTCAACCCGGTATACCACATCGATCCAATTCACTCTATTCCTTGCCCTCCTTTCACCCTCCTGCATGTTCAGGCCCCGATCACACAAAATCTTTTTCACTCCATCTTTCCACCTCCAATTTGGTCTCCCACTTCTCCTCGTTCCCTCCACCTCCGACACATATATTCTCTTGGTCAATATTTCCTCACTCATTCTCTGCATGTGCCCAAACCATTTCAAAACACCCTCTTCTGCTCTCTCAACCACGCTCTTTTTATTTCCACACATCTCTCTAACTCTTACGTTACTTACTCGATCAAACCACCTCACACCACACATTATCCTCAAACATCTCATTTCCAGCACATCCACCCTCCTGCGCACAACTCTATCCATAGCCCACACCTCGCAACCATACAACATTGTTGGAACCAATATTCCTTCAAACATATCCATTTTTCCTTTCCGATATAATGTTCTCGACTTCCACACACTCTTCAAGGCTCCCAGGATTTTCGCCCCCTCCCCCACCCTATGATCACTTCCGCTTCCATGGTTCCATCCGCTGCCAGATCCACTCCCAGATGTCTAAAACACTTTACAGCCTCCAGTTTTTCTCCATTCAAACTTACCTCCCAATTGACTTGACCCTCAACCCTACTGTACCTAATTACCTTGCTCTTATTCACATTTACTCTTACTTTCTTCTTTCACACACTTTACCAAACTCAGTCACCAGCTTCTGCAGTTTCTCACATGAATCAGCCATCAGCGCTGTATCATCAGCGAACAGCAACTGACTCACTTCAAAAGCTCTCTCATCCACAACACACTGCATACTTGCCCCTCTTTCCAAAACTCTTGCTTTCACCTCCCTAACAACCCCATCCATAAACAAATTAAACAACCATGGAGACATCACACACCCCTGCCGCAAACCTACATTCACTGAGGACCAATCACTTTCCTCTCTTCCTTTCACGTTCACGTGCCTCACATACTCGATAAAAACTTTCCACTGCTCTAACAACCTGCCTCCCACACCATATATTGTTAATACCTTCCACAGAGCATCTCTATCAACTCTATCATATGCCTTCTCCACATCCATAAATGCTATATACAAATCCATTTGCTTTTCTAAGTATTTCTCACATACATTCTTCAAAGCAAACACCTGATCCACACATCATCTACCACTTCGGAAACCACACTGCTCTTCCCCAGTCTGATGCTCTGTACATGCCTTCACCTTCTCAATCAATACCCTCCCATATAATTTAACAGGAATGCTCAACAGACTAATACCTCTGTAATTTGGGCACTCACTCTTATCCCCTTTGCCTTTGTACAATGGCACTATGCACGCATTCCGCCAATCCTCAGGCACCTCACCATGAATCATACATACATTAAATAACCTTACCAACCAGTCAACAATAGTCACCCCTTTTTTTAATAAATTCCACTGCAATACCATCCAAACCTCCTGCCTTGCCGGCTTTCATCTTCCGCAAAGCTTTTACTACCTCTTCTCTGTTTACCAAATCATTTTTCCCTAACCCTCTCACTTTCCACACCACCTCGACCAAAACACCCTATATCTGCCACTCTATCATCAAACACATTCAACAAACCTTCAAAATACTAACTCCATCTCCTTCTCATATCACCACTACTTGTTATCACCTCCCCATTAGCCCTCTTCACTAGAGTTCCCATTTCTCCCCTTGTCTTACGCACTTTATTTACCTCCTTCCAAAACATCTTTTTATTCTCCCTAAAATTTAATGATACTCTCTCACTCCAACTCTCATTTGCCCTCTTTTTCACCTCTTGCACCTTTCTCTTGACCTCCTGCCTCTTTCTTTTACATCTCCCCCTCATTTGCATTTTTTCCCTGCAAAAATCGTCCATATGCCTCTCTCGTCTCTTTCACTAATAATCTTACTTCTTCATCCCACCACTCACAACCTTTTCTAATCAACCCACCTCCCACGCTTCTCATGCCAAAAGCGTCTTTTGCGCAAGCTATCACTGCTTCCCTAAATACATCCCATTCCTCCCCACTCACCTTACCTCCTTTGTTCTCATCTTTTTCCATTCTGTACTCAGTCTCTCCTGGTACTTCCTCACACAAGTCTCCTTCCCAAGCTCACTTACTCTCACCACCCTCTTCACCCCAACATTCTCTCTTCTTTTCTGAAAACCCATACAAATCTTCACCTTCGTCTCCACAAGATAATGATCAGACATCCCTCCAGTCGCACCTCTCAGCACATTAACATCCAAAAGTCTCTCTTTCGCGCGCCTATCAATTAACACGTAATCCAATAACGCTCTCTGGCCATCTCTCCTACTAATATAGGTATACTTATATATATCTCCCTTTTTAAACCAGGTATTCCCAATCACCAGTCCTTTTTCAGCACATAAATCTACAAGCTCTTCACTATTTCCATTTACATCACTGAACACCCCATGTATACCAATTATTCCCTCAACTGCCATATTACTCACCTTTGCATTCAAATCACCCATCACTATAACCCGGTCTTGTGCATCAAAACCATTAACAAACTCATTCAGCTGCTCCCAAAACACTTGCCTCCCATGATCTTTCTTCTCATGCCCAGGTGCATATGCACCAATAATCACCATCTCTCTCCATCAACTTTCAGTTTTACCCATATTAATCTAGAATTTACTTTCTTACATTCTATCACATACTCCTACAACTCCTGTTTCAGGAGTAGTGCTACTCCTTCCCTTGCTCTTGTCGTCTCACTAACCCCTGACTTTACTCCCAAGCCATTTCCAAAACACTCTTCCCCTTTACCCTTGAGCTTCGTTTCACTCAGAGCCAAAACTTCCAGGTTCCTTTCCTCAAACATACTACCTATCTCTCCTTTTTTCACATCTTGGTTGCATCCACACACATTTAGACACCCCAATCTGAGTCTTCGAGAAGGATGAGCACTCCCCGCGTGACTCCTTCTTCTGTTTCCCATTTTAGAAAGTTAAAACACAAGGAGGGGAGGATTTCTGGCCCTCCGCTTCCGTCCCTTCTAGTCGCCCTCTACGACACGTGAGGAACGCGTGGGAAGCATTCTTTCTCCCTTATCCCCAGGGATGATATATATATATTTTTGTATATATATATATTCATCCCTGGGGCTAGGGGAGAAAGAATACTTCCCACGTATTCCCTGCGTGTCGTAGAAGGCGACTAAAAGGGGAGGGAGCGGGGGGCTGGAAATCCTCCCCTCTCTTTTTTTTTTTGATTTTCCAAAAGAAGGAACAGAGAACGAGGCCAGGTGAGGACATTCCCTCAGAGGCCCAGTCCTCTGTTCTTAACGCTACCTTGCTAACGCGGGAGATGGCGAATAGTATGAAAGAAAAGAAAAAAAAAAAAAATATATATATATATATATATATATATATATATATATATATATATATATATATATATATATATATATATATTTATATAGCCAGAGGTTGAACCATTATGTGACATTCATTTTCATTTCATTTCAAGCTGGAAGTTTCAGTTTTCTAAATTGTTTTTTACATTTTTCATATGTATATATAAATATATATATATATATATATATATATATATATATATATATATATATATATATATATATATATATATATATATATATATATATATATATGTGTGTGTGTGTATGTGTGTGTATGTGTGTATGTGTATGTGTGTATATATATATACATATATATATATATATATATATATATATATATATATATATATATATATATATATATATATATATATATATATATATTTTCTTTTTTTTTGCTTTGTCGCTGTCTCCCACGTTTGCGAGGTAGCGCAAGGAAACAGACGAAGAAATGGCCCAGCCCACCCCCATACACATGTATATACATACGTCCAAAAACGCAAAATATACATACCTACACAGCTGTCCATGGTTTAACCCAGACGCTTCACATGCCCTGATTCAATCCACTGACAGCGCGTCAACCCCGGTATACCACATCGATCCAATTCACTCTATTCCTTGCCCTCCTTTCACCCTCCTGCATGTTCAGGCCCCGATCACACAAAATCTTTTTTACTCCATCTTTCCACCTCCAATTTGGTCTCCCTCTTCTCCTCGTTCTCTCCACCTCCGACACATATATCCTCTTGGTCAACCTTTCCTCACTCATTCTCTTCATGTGACCAAACCATTTCAAAACACCCTCTTCTGCTCTCTCAACCATGCTCTTTTTATTTCCACACATCTCTCTTACCCTTACGTTACTTACTCGATCAAACCACCTCACACCACACATTGTCCTCAAACATCTCATTTCCAGCACATACATCCTCCTGCGCACAACTCTATCCATAGCCCACGCCTCGCAACCATACAACATTGTTGGAACCACTATTCCTTCAAACATATCCATTTTTCCTTTCCGAGATAATGTTCTCGACTTCCACACATTCTTCAAGGCTCCCAGGATTATCGCCCCCTCACCCACCCTATGATCCACTTCCGCTTCCATGGTTCCATCCGCTGCCAGATCCACTTCCAGATATCTAAAACACTTTACTTCCTCCAGTTTTTCTCCATTCAAACTTACCTCCCAATTCACTTGACCCTCAACCCTACTGTACCTAATAACCTTGCTCTTATTTACCTTTACTCTTAAATTTCTTCTTTCGCACACTTTACCAAACTCAGTCACCAGCTTCTGCAGTTTCTCACATCAATCAGCACCAGCGCTGTATCATCAGCGAACAACAACTGACTCACTTCCCAAGCTCTCTCATCCCCAACAGACTTCATACTTGCCCCTCTTTCCAAAACTCTTGCATTCACCTCCCTAACAACCCCATCCATAAAGAAATTAAACAACCATGGAGACATCACACACCCCTGCCGCAAACCTACATTCACTGAGAACCAATCACTTTCCTCTCTTCCTACACGTACATATGCCTTACATCCTCGATACAAACTTTTCACTGCTTCTAACAACCTGCCTCCCACACCATATATTCTTAATACCTTCCACAGAGCATCTCTATCAACTCTATCATATGCCTTCTCCAGATCCATAAATGCTACATACAAATCCATTTGCTTTTCTAAGTATTTCTCACATACATTCTTCAAAGCAAACACCTGATCCACACATCCTCTACCACTTCTGAAACCACACTGCTCTTCCCCAATCTGATGCTCTGTACATGCCTTCACCCTCTCAATCAATACCCTCCCATATAATTTACCAGGAATACTCAACAAACTTATACCTCTGTAATTTGAGCACTCACTCTTATCCCCTTCACCTTTGTACAATGGCACTATGCACGTATATATGCACGTACATATATATATATATATATATATATATATATATATATATATATATATATATATATATATATATATATATATATATATATATATATATACATTATCCATGGGGATAGGGGTGAAAGAATACTACCCACGCATTTCTCATGTGTCGTAGAAGGCGACTAGAGGAGACAGGAGGGGGGGGGGGGGCAGAAATCCTCCCCTCCTTTTATTTTAACTTTCTAAAAATGGGAAACAGGAGTCACGCGGGGAGTGCTCATCCTCCTCGTAGACTCAGACTGGGGTGTCTAAATGTGTGTGGATGTAACCAAGAAGTGAAAAAAGGAGAGATAGGTAGTATGTTTGAGGAAAGGAACCTGGATGTTTTGGCTTTGAGTGAAACGAAGCTCAAGGGTAAAGGGGAAGAGTGGTTTGGGAATGTCTTGGGAGCAAAGTAAGGGGTTAGTGAGAGGACAAGAGCAAGGGAAGGAGTAGCAGTACTCCTGAAACAGGAGTTGTGGGAGTATGTGATAGAATGTAAGAAAGTAAATTCTAGAATAATATGGGTAAAACTGAAAGTTGATGGAGAGAGATGGGTGGTTATTGGTGCATATGCACCTGGGCATGACAAGAAAGATCATGAGAGGCAAGTGTTTTGGGAGCAGCTAAATGAGTGTGTTGGTGGTTTTGATGCACATGACCGGGTTATAGTGATGGGTGATTTGAATGCAAAGGTGAGTAATGTGGCAGTTGAGGGAATAATTTGTATACATGGGGTGTTCAGTGTTGTAAATGGAAATGGTGAAGAGCTTGCAGATTTATGTGCTGAAAAAGGACTGGTGATTGGGAATACCTGGTTTAAAAAGAGATATATACATAAGTATACGTATGTAAGTAGGATTGATGGCCAGAGAGCGTTATTGGATTACGTGTTAAAGACGGGCGCGCGAAAGAGAGACTTTTGGATGTTAATGTGCTGAGAGGTGCAACTGGAGGGATGTCTGATCATTATCTTGTGGAGGCAATGGTGAAGATTTGTATGGGTTTTCAGAAAAGAAGAGTGAATGTTGGGGTGAAGAGGGTGGTGAGAGTCAGTGATCTTGGGAAGGAGACTTGTGTGAGGAAGTACCAGGAGAGACTGAGTACAGAATAGAAAAAGGTGAGAACAATGGAAGTAAGGGGAGTGGGTAAGGAATGAGATGTATTTAGGGAATAAGTGATGGAGCGCGCAAAAGATGCTTGTGGCATGAGAAGCGTGGGAGGTGGGTTGATTAGAAAGGGTAGTGAGTGGTGGGATGAAGAAGTAAGATTATTAGTGAAAGAGAAGAGAGAGGCATTTGGACGATTTTTGCAGGGAAAAAATGCAATTGAGTGGGAGATGTATAAAAGAAAGAGACAGGAGGTCAAGAGAAAGGTGCAAGAGGTGAAAAAGAGGGCAAATGAGAGTTGGGGTGAGAGAGTATCATTAAATCTTGGGGAGAATAAAAAGATGTTCTGGAAGGAGGTAAATAAAGTGCGTAAGACAAGGGAGCAAATGGGAACTTCAGCGAAGGGCGCAAATGGGGAGGTGATAACAAGTAGTGGTGATGTGAGAAGGAGATGGAGTGAGTATTTTGAAGGTTTGTTGAATGTGTTTGATGATAAAGTGGCAGATATAGGGTGTTTTGGTCGAGGTGGTGTGCAAAGTGAGAGGGTTAGGGAAAATGATTTGGTAAACAGAGAAGAGGTAGTAAAAGCTTTGCGGAAGATGAAAGCCGGCAAGGCAGCAGGTTTGGATGGTATTGCAGTGGAATTTATCAAAAAAAGGGGTGACTGTATTGTTGACTGGTTGGGAAGGTTATTCAATGTATGTATTATTCATGGTGAGGTGCCTGAGGATTAGCGGAATGCTTGCATAGTGCCATTGTACAAAGGCAAAGGGGATAAGAGTGAGTGCTCAAATTACAGAGGTATAAGTTTGTTGAGTATTCCTAGTAAATTATATGGGAGGGTATTGATTGAGAGTGTGAAGGCATGTACAGAGCATCAGATTGGGGAAGAGCAGTGTGGTTTCAGAAGTGGTAGAGGTTGTGTGGATCAGGTGTTTGCTTTGAAGAATGTATGTGAGAAATACTTAGAAAAGCAAATGGATTTGTATGTAGCATTTATGCATCTGGAGAATGCATATGATAGAGTTGATAGAAATGCTCTGTGGAAGGTATTAAGAACATATGGTGTGGGAGGCAAGTTGTTAGAAGCAGTGAAAAGTTTTTATCGAGGATGTAAGGCATGTGTATGTGTAGGAAGAGAGGAAAGTGATTGGTTCTCAGTGAATGTAGGTTTGCGGCAGGGGTGTGTGATGTCTCCATGGTTGTTTAATTTGTTTATGGATGGGGTTCTTAGGCAGGTGAATGAAAGAGTTTTGGAAAGAGGGGCAAGCATGAAGTCTGTTGTGGATGAGAGAGCTTGGGAAGTGAGTCAGTCGTTGTTCGCTGATGATACAGCGCTGGTGGCTGATTTATGTGAGAAACTGCAGAAGCTGGTGACTGAGTTTGGTAAAGTGTGTGAAAGAATAAAGTTAAGAGTAAATGTGAATAAGAGCAAGGTTATTATGTACAGTAGGGTTGAGGGTCAAGTCAACTGGGAGGTAAGTTTGAATGGAGAAAAACTGGAGAAAGTGAAGTGTTTTAGATATCTGGGAGTGGATCTGGCAGCGGGCGGAACCATGGAAGCGGAAGTGAATCATAGGGTGGGGGAGGGGGCGAAAATCCTGGGAGCCTTGAAGAATGTGTGGAAGTCGAGAACATTATCTCGGAAAGCAAAAATGGGCATGTTTGAAGGAATAGTGGTTCCAACAATGTTGTATGGTAGCGAGGCGTGGGCTATGGATAGAGTTGTTCCCAGGAGGATGGATGTGCTGGAAATGAGATGTTTGAGGACAATGTGTGGTGTGAGGTGGTTCGATCGAGTAAGTAATGTAAGGGTAAGAGAGATGTGTGGAAATATAAAGAGCGTGGTTGAGAGAGCAGAAGAGGGTGTTTTGAAATGGTTTGGGCACATGGAGAGAATGAGTGAGGAAAGATTGACCAAGAGGATATATGTATCGGAGGTGGACGGAACGAGGAGAAGTGGGAGACCAAATTGGAGGTGGAAAGATGGAGTGAAAAAGATTTTGAGTGATCGGGGCCTGAACATGCAGGAGGGTGAAAGGCGGGCAAGGAATAGAGTGAATTGGATCGATGTAGTATACCGGGGTTGACGTGCTCTCAGTGGATTGAATCAGGGTATGTGAAGCGTCTGGGGTAAACCATGGGAAGTTGAGTGGGGCCTGGATGTGAAAGGGAGCTGTGGTTTCGGACATTATTGCATGACAGCTAGAGACTGAGTGTGAACGAATAGGGCCTTTGTTGTCTTTTCCTAGCGCTACCTCGCACACATGAGGGGGGAGGGGGATGGTATTCCATGTGTGGCGTGGTGGCGATGGGAATGAATAAAGGCAGACAGTGTGAATTGTGTGCATGGGTATATATGTATGTGTCTGTGTGTGTATATATATGTGTACATTGAGATGTATAGGTATGTATATTTGCGTGTGTGGACGTGTATGTATATACATGTGTATGGGGGTGGGTTGGGCCATTTCTTTCGTCTGTTTCCTTGCGCTACCTCGCAAACGCGGGAGACAGCGACAAAGCAAAATAAGTAAAATATAAATGATATATATATATATGTGTGGAAGTCGAGAACATTATCTCGGAAAGCAAAAATGGGTATGTTTGAAGGAATAGTGGTTCCAACAATGTTGTATGGTTGCGAGGCGTGGGCTATGGATAGAGTTGTGCGCAGGAGGATGGATGTGCTGGAAATGAGATGTTTGAGGACAATGTGTGGTGTGAGGTGGTTTGATCGAGTGAGTAACGTAAGGGTAAGAGAGATGTGTGGAAATAAAAAGAGCGTGGTTGAGAGAGCAGAAGAGGGTGTTTTGAAGTGGTTTGGGCACATGGAGAGAATGAGTGAGGAAAGATTGACCAAGATGATATATGTGTCGGAGGTGGAGGGAACAAGGAGAAGAGGGAGACCAAATTGGAGGTGGAAAGATGGAGTGAAAAAGATTTTGTGTGATCGGGGCCTGAACATGCAGGAGGGTGAAAGGAGGGCAAGGATGATCAAGGCATGTGAGCGTTGGGTAAACCATGGAAAGCTGTGTAGGTATGTATATTTGCGTGTGTGGACGTATGTATATACATGTGTATGGGGGGGGTTGGGCCATTTCTTTCGTCTGTTTCCTTGCGCTACCTCGCAAACGCGGGAGACAGCGACAAAGTATAAAAAAAAAAAAAAAAAAAAATATATATATATATATATATATATATATATATATATATATTATCCCTGGGGATAGGGGAGAAAGAATACTTCCCACGTATTCCCTGCGTGTCGTAGAAGGCGACTAAAAGGGAAGGGAGCGGGGGGCTGGAAATCCTCCCCTCTCGTTTTTTTTTCTCTTTTTTTTTAATTTTCCAAAAGAAGGAACAGAGAAGAGGGCCAGGTGAGGATATTTCCTCAAAGGCCCAGTCCTCTGTTCTTAACGCTACCTCGCTGTCGCGGGAAATGGCGGATAGTATGAAAAAAAAAAAAAAAAAAAAAAAATATATATATATATATATATATATATATATATATATATATACACACACACACACGTACACACACATACACATATACATATATACACAGTCATATACATTAATTCATGTGTACCAAAAAAATATTCTTAATACACTGAAAATAAGGAAAATACTTTCATTAAATCAAAACTTATGATGTAAATGCCTTACTTCACCAAATGTTAAGCATCAAAAAACTAAGACAACCAGGACAGACTGATTCTCTTGAAATTACTGAACTTTATCTTGCTTCCTCTTCAGCACATCTTCCCAGTAATGTGCTAATGTACACGAAACATTACACATAGTTAAAATCTCTCATTACACTTTCAATATTTAACATTCATCACAAAGATCTGGATGATATTTATTGAGATAGTTTTGCAACAATAATTTCAATATAAGCTGCCTTTTCAGCCCACAAAACCTGACATGAGAAATGTTCTCAATTATGGGAAAGTCCCAGAGTTACTAACTGCACTGTTTATGCTGAAAGAAATTCTGAGTCATCATCAAACTTAAGGACACTCTTTGGAGGCGATTCACAAGCAGTAGCCATCTCACTCATTTTGTCTGCTTCAACGCTCTTTTCTGTTCCTTTCACGTTCCAGTGTTCTAAAATCATCAAACACACGAGTTCGAGGTCTCGAACACGTCTCGCAACGTCTCATACGCCTTCTATCCTCCTGGAACTTGAAGCGGTGGGTGATGAGCTGCTTGACGTCCACCAGCTCCGTGGCGACCATGTCAACAGCTGTATTACCCCGCTCTGGGCAGGGTCGTTACGAGGACAGTTTACAAGGCAACGACCCACACTTGTCGTCACAATTTCCTTTCTTCTTGTGTTGAGGAATTCACTGTTGGGTAGCATCTCCATTAGGCGCTTGGGTTCCTTGTCGTCCACCTGGTCCAGTATTCCTTGACAGCTTGGCTGAACAAGCAGTCGATCCAAGACCGAATCCCATAAATTGTGCAAAGTTTAAAACTAAATGAAGCCTGCCAAGGAAAAAGGTTTTCACATGTAACTGTTTAAACAGATGTTCACATATAAACATGTGATATATATATATATATATATATATATATATATATATATATATATATATATATATATATATATATATATATATATATATGGTGTGGGAGGCAAGTTGTTAGAAGCAGTGAAAAGTTTTTATCGAGGATGTAAGGCATGTGTACGTGTAGGAAGAGAGGAAAGTGATTGGTTCTCAGTGAATGTAGGTTTGCGGCAGGGGTGTGTGATGCCTCCATGGTTGTTTAATTTGTTTATGGTTGGATCCAATTCACTCTATTCCTTGCCCGCCTTTCACCCTCCTGCATATTCAGGCCCCGATCACACAAAATCTTTTTCACTCCATCTTTCCACCTCCAATTTGGTCTCCCACTTCTCCTCGTACCCTCCACCTCCGACACATATATCCTATTGGTCAATCTTTCCTCACTCATTCTCTCCATGTGCCCAAACCATTTCAAAACACCCTCTTCTGCTCTCTCAACAACGCTCTTTTTATTTCCACACATCTCTCTTACCCTTACATTACTTACTCGATCAAACCACCTCACACCACACATTGTCCTCAAACATCTCATTTCCAGCATATCCATCCTCCTGCGCACAACTCTATCCATAGCCCACGCCTCGCAACCATACAACATTGTTGGAACCACTATTCCTTCAAACATACCCATTTTTGCTTTCCGAGATAATGTTCTCGACTCCCAAACATTCTTCAAGGCTCCCAGGATTTTCGCTCCCTTCCCCACCCTATGATTCACTTCCGCTTCCATGGTTCCATCCGCTGCCAGATCCAATCCCAGATATCTAAGACACTTTACTTCCTCCAGTTTTTCTCCATTCAAACTTACCTACCAATTGACTTGACCCTCAACCCTACTGTACCTAATAACCTTGCTCTTATTCACATTTACTCTTAACTTTCTTCTTTCACACACTTTACCAAACTCAGTCATCAGCTTCTGCAGTTTCTCACATGAATCAGCCACCAGCGCTGTATCATCAGCGAACAACAACTGACTCACTTCCCAAGCTCTCTCATCCACAACAGACTTCATACTTGCCCCTCTTTCCAAAACTCTTGCATTCACCTCCTTAACAACCCCATCCATAAACAAATTAAACAACCATGGAGATATCACACACCCCTGCCGCAAACCTACATTCACTAAGAACCAATCACTTTCCTCTCTTCCTACACGTACACATGCCTTACATCCTCGATAAAAACTTTTCACTGCTTCTAACAACTTGCCTCCCACACCATATATTCTTAATACCTTCCACAGAGCATCTCTATCAACTCTATCCTATGCCTTCTCCAGATCCATAAATGCGACATACAAATCCATTTGCTTTTCTAAGTATTTCTCACGTACATTCTTCAAAGCAAACACCTGATCCACACATCCTTTACCACTTCTGAAACCACACTTCTCTTCCCCAATCTGATGCTCTGTACATGCCTTCACCCTCTCAATCAATACCCTCCCATACAATTTACCAGGAATACTCAACAAACTTATACCTCTGTAATTTGAGCACTCACTCTTATCCCCTTTGCCTTTGTACAATGGCACTATGCAAGCATTCCGCCAATCCTTAGGCACCTCAACATGTATCATACGTACATTAAATAACCTTACCAACCAGTCAACAATACAGTCACCCCCTTTTTTGATAAATTCCACTGCAATATCATCCAAACCTGCTGCCTTGCCAGCTTTCATCTTTCGCAAAGCTTTTACTGCCTCTTCTCTGTTTACCAAATCATTTTCCCTAACCCTCTCACTTTGCACACCACCTCCACCAAAACACCCTATATCTGCCACTATATCATCAAACACATTCAACAAACCTTCAAAATACTCACTCCATCTCCTTCTCACATCACAACTACTTGTTATCACCTCCCCATTAGCCCCCTTCATTTTGCTCCCTTGTGTTACGCACTTTATTTACCTCCTTCCAGAACATCTTTTTATTCTCCCTAAAATTTAATGATACTCTCTCACCCCAACTCTCATTTGCCCTCTTTTTCACCTCTTGCACCTTTCTCTTGACCTCCTGCCTCTTTCTTTTATACATCTACCCCTCATTTTCATTTTTTCCCTGCAAAAATCGTCCATGTGCCTCTCTCTTCTCTTTCACCAATAATCTTACTTCTTCATCCCACCACTCACTACCCTTTCTAATCTGCCCACCTCCCACGCTTCTCATGCCACAAGCATCTTTTGCGCAAGCCATCACTGCTTCCCTAAATACATCCCATTCCTCCCCACTCACCTTACCTCCTTTGTTCTCACCTTTTTCCATTCTGTACTCAGTCTCTCCTGGTACTTCCTCACACAAGTCTACTTCTCAAGCTCACTTACTCTCACCACTCTCTTCACCCCAACATTCTCTCTTCTTTTCTGAAAACCCATACAAATCTTCACCTTAGCCTCCACAAGATAATGATCAGACATCCCTCCAGTTGCACCTCTCAGCACATTAACATCCAAAAGTCTTTCTTTCGCGCGCCTATCAATTAACACGTAATCCAATAACGCTCTCTGGCCATCTCTCCTACTTACATAAGTATACTTATGTATATCTCTCTTTTTAAACCAGGTATTCCCAATCACCAGTCCTTTTTCAGCACATAAGTCTACAAGCTCTTCATCATTTCCATTTACAACACTGAACACCACATGTATACCAATTATTCCCTCAACTGCCACATTAATCACCCTTGCGTTCAAATCCCCCATCACTATAACCCGGTCTTGTGCAACAAAACCACTAACACACTCATTCAGCTGCTCCCAAAACACTTACCTCTCATGAACTTTCTTCTCATGCACAGGTGCATATGCACTAATAATCACCCATCTCTCTCCATCGACTTTCAGTTTTACCCATATCAATCTAGAATTTACTTTCTTACACTCTATCACATACTCCCACAACTCCTGTTTCAGGAGTAGTGCTACTCCTTCCCTTGCTCTTGTCCTCTCACTAACCCCTGACTTTACTCCCAAGACATTCCCAAACCACTCTTCCCCTTTACCCTTGAGCTTCGTTTTACTCATAGCCAAAACATACAAGTTCCTTTCCTCAAACATACCACCTATCTCTCCTTTTTTTCATCTTGGTTACATCCACACACATTTAGACACCTCAATCTGAGCCTTCGAGGAGGATGAGCACTCCCCGCGTGACTCCTTCTTCTATTTCCCATTTTAGAAAGTTAAAATACAAGGAGGGGAGGGTTTCTGGCCCCTCGCTCCCGTCCCCTTTAGTCGCTTTCTACGACACTCGAGGAATGCGTGGGAAGTATTCTTTCTCCCCTATCACCAGGAATATATATATATATATATATATATATATATATATATATATATATATATATATATATATTATTTATTTTGCTTTGTCGCTGTCTCCCGCGTTTGCGATGTAGCGCAAGGAAACAGACGAAAGAAATGGCCCAACCCACCCCCATACATATGTATATACATACACGTCCACACACGGAAATATACATACCCATACATCTCAAAGTACACACATATATATATATATATATATATATATATATATATATATATATATATATATATATATATACACACACACACACACATACATATATACTCATGCACACAATTCACACTGTCTGCCTTTATTCATTCCCATCGCCACCTCGCCACACATGGAATAACATTCCCCTCCCCCCTTATGTGTGCGAGATAGCGCTAGGAAAAGACAACAAAGGCCCCATTCGTTCACACTCAGTCTCTAGCTGTCATGCAATAATGCCCGAAACCACAGCTCCCTTTCCACATCCAGGCCCCACACAACTTTCCATGGTTTACCCTAGACGCTTCACATGCCCTGATTCAATCCATTGACAGCACGTCGACCCCGGTATACCACATCGATCCAATTCACTCTATTCCTTGCCATCCTTTCACCCTCCTGTGTGTTCAGGCCCCGATCACACAAAATCTTTTTCACTCCATCTTTCCACCTCCAATTTGGTCTCCCACTTCTCCTCGTTCCCTCCACCTCCGACACATATATCCTCTTGGTCAATCTTTCCTCACTCATTCTCTCCATGTGCCCAAACCATTTCAAAACACCCTCTTCTGCCCTCTCAACCACGCTCTTTCTATTTCCACACATCTCTCTTACCCTTACGTTACTTACTCGATCAAACCACCTCACACCACACATTGTCCTCAAACATCTCATTTCCAGCACATCCACCCTCCTGCGCACAACTCAATCCATAGCCCACGCCTCGCAACCATACAACATTGTTGGAACCACTATTCCTTCAAACATACCCATTTTTGCTTTCCGAGATAATGTTCTCGACTTCCACACATTCTTCAAGGCTCCCAGGATTTTCGCCCCCTCCCCCACCTATGATTCACTTCCGCTTCCATGGTTCCATCCGCTGCCAGATCCACTCCCAGATATCTAAAACACTTTACTTCCTCCAGTTTTTCTCCATTCAAACTTACCTCCCAATTGACTTGACCCTCAAACCTACTGTACCTAATAACCTTGCTCTTATTCACATTTACTCTTAACTTTCTTCTTTCACACACTTTACCAAACTCAGTCACCAGCTTCTGCAGTTTCTCACATGAATCAGCCACCAGCGCTGTATCATCAGCGAACAACAACTGACTCACTTCCCAAGCTCTCTCATCCACAACAGACTTCATACTTGCCCCTCTTTCCAAAACTCTTGCATTCACCTCCCTAACAACCCCATCCATAAACAAATTAAACAACCATGGAGACATCACACACCCCTGCCGCAAACCTACATTCACTGAGAACCAATCACTTTCCTCTCTTCCTACACGTACACATGCCTTACATCCTCGATAAAAAAAAAAAAAAATATATGTATATATATATATATATATATATATATATATATATATATATATATATATATATATATATATACATATATATATATGTTTATATATATTCCTCACGTGTCGTAGAAGGTTACTAAATGGGACTGTAGCGGGGGTCTGGAAACGTTCCCCTCCTTGTATTTAAACTTTCTAAAAGGGGGATACAGAAGAAGTAGTCACGCGGGGAGTGCTCATCCTCCTCGAAGGCTCAGATTGGGGTGTCTGAATGTTTGTGGATGTAACCAAGATGAGACAAAAGAGTGATAGGTAGTATGTTTGAGGAAAGGGACCTTTATGTTTTGGCTCTGAGTGAAACGAAACTCAAGCGCGCTTTCGTGTAATAATCACATCATCAGGGGATACACAAGAGAGAAATATAACAGTCAGTTGATATACAATGAAGACACGTAGCTAGGACGCCATTGGTAAACAAGAGGGGGACGCACCAGTGAGCTGTAAAGAGCGAGGATAATTTTCATTTTTGCCCTTTTACCTCTTCTTTTTACTGCTTGCTTGCCTTTAGGTTGCCTGCTGATATCATTTCGCTCAAACCCATTTCTCTATTTGCCCTCTGAAGCTCAACAAATCTCGTACTTATCAAAAAATAAAGGCATGTATATGAGCAGGAAGGAAAAGGCTGAAAGGTTCCAGATGTAGGTGGGTTTACGTGGGGGTGTGCAATACGAACCTGTTCGGTTGATCTTTTTTTGGATGGGATGGTGAGGAAGATGGCTATGAGGATCTTGGAAAGAGGGACTGGTATGCAGTCTGTTGAGGATGGGAGAGGCGTGAGAGGTGAATCAGTTGCTCTTTGCTGATGAAACTGATCTGGTGGTAGAAATGAATGAGAAACTGCAGTAACTGGTAAGTGGAAGGACGAGAGTTAATGTTAATAAAAGGAAGATTATTAGATTTTGCAGCGGAAAGAGACTGGTTGGTTAGAGTGAGTCTAAATGGAGTCAACATGGAGGATATGAAATATTCTACATACCTGGTAATAGATAAGGCAAAGACGAGTATGTTTGATGATATAACAGTCTCGATAGTATTGTAGTGATCTAGGGCATGGGCTGATGATGAGAGTATTCGAAGAAGGATTGATGTGCTTTTAATGAAATATTTGAAGGCAACATGTGGCGTTAAGTTTGACTGAGTATGGAAGGACAGAGTAAGTGTAAGGTGTGGAAAATAGACCAGCATGTATGAGCGAGCTGAAGATGGTCTCCTACGATGGTTTGGGCACATGGAGAGGATGAGGCTAAAATGAATAAGAGGGTATAAATTTAGCACGTGGAGGTAACAAGGAAAAGGGGAAAACTGAGGAAGAAGTGGAGGAATGAAGTGAAAAGTGCTTTTAGTGTTCAGGCTTGAACATACAGGAAAGTGTGAGGTGTGCATGGGATAAAGTGAATTCAGTGATGTGCTATCACTAGGGTGAACTAGAACATATGAAGCGTTTAGGGAAATCCACGGACTAATATTTGGGGCTTGGTGGTGGATAGAGCTATGGTTTTGTTGTGTTGTACATTGCAGCTGGAGAGTAGATATGAACAAGTGAGGCCATTCTTCATATGTTTCTAGCACTACCTGCTTTGTGGAAAACAGCAAAGAAATATGAAATAATAGTGATTAAAAGTTTATTGGTGAAACATATCAATGTTTTCAGAATGATTCTCCAAAACCAGTAATGAGACAAAAATTCATTTCGTAATGTTTTTTCTGAGCTTCTGAGATGGCAAATCTGTACATTATCTAGAATATAGCAGTATAGCTTGGAAAAAAATTCTTTTATGGAATTAACATAATGTAGAGTACACGAATCTATATGATGTGTTTCGTAACAAAAATATTTTCTTGTCTATTTTTTTGTGTCATTTTATCCGTTATTTTTGTGATATAAAGCAAAAACACAATGTAATATCGTAAGAGCACGAAACCTGTCCAGGAAGAGCACATTACGGGAAAGCATTGTACAACACAGCCAATATGTAATATATATGAGGTACTGGATTGTTGTACAGCTGCTGATACTGGGTTAGTAAAGCTTTTCCTGCTACACTTTCCTATACAACTACATCTCTATACTTGATACCAGTTCTTGAATTATCACTTCTCTATTCACAAGGGTAATGATACACCCAGTTCCACGGTGAGTAACTATATTCTTCCACTGACAGTCTCAGAAGAACACGGATAGTAAATGTAAGGGAAACAATGGTAAAAAATCATGTTTTAGAAAAAGATTCATCGCAACTTTGGACTCATGAAAACTTGTCCTTGAAGAAATGCAATTTTCTCGAACACCTGGGGTCTCGTACGGTGCAGTCTACATCTAATGGTTGTATATAACTATGATCAGAATTCTTGATGTTCTGGTAAATCTGGTGATAGATTACTATTCTCCAAATATCCTGTGCATTCCGTGATATAACCGTAAAAAATTTTCTAATGAATAGAAGCAAATAGACAGATAGTCAGGCACATATAATTTTATGCACATATTCCTTCAATACGTATTATGTTCTCTTACTTATGACCGTGGTGTAGTATTGACTTATGGACAAAAGTAAGCTGCGTCTCTAGGCAATTCTTTGTATCTTATGGATGTAGTAGTAGCGATCTAGTCATGCAAGCCACAATATCTTATTCAAATACTTAACTCAAGACCTTGTATTCTTGGTCTGAATTACTACTACACGGGGGCGTTAGCGAATCTTGCAGCAGGAGAGGGGAAGGTTTTCTCCCAGTATGGTGTCAAGGGCGAGGCCGAAGCCCAGGAAAAGCAAGTAAATGGCGCTCTGCATATGCTTCAGCCCGAGCACCACCTGCCGCCTCTCCTCCTGGAGAAAGAAAGATACGTGGCTGACATTGATCTAGTGCGAGAGCTACTGGCGTTCCTTTACTTCTTCAAAATAAACACTCAGGTACTTGGTGATATAGTCTGTGTATGAGGAACTAAAGAATCATGGATGGATATTACTAATTAGGTGAATTGTTTTGGGAGTAAAGTCAGGAGTTCGTGACAGGACAAGATCAAAGAAAGGAGTAGTACTACTCCTGAAACAGGAGTTGTGGGAGTATGTGATAGAGTGTAAGAAAGTAAACTCTAGATTGATATGGGTAAAACTTAAAGTAAAGGAGAGAGATGGGTGATTATTGGTGCCTAAGCACCTGGGCATAAGAAGAAAGATCATGAAAGGCTAGTGTTTTGCGAGCAGCTAAGTGAGTGTGTTAGCAGTTTTGATGCAAGAGACCGGATTATAGTGATGGGTGATTTGAATGCAAAGGTGAGTAATGTGGCAGTTGAGTTAATAATTGGTGTATATGGGGTGTTCAGTGTTGTAAATGGAAATGGTGGAGCTTATAGATTTGTGTTCTGAAAAAGGACTGGTGATTGGAAATACCTGATTCAAAAAGAGAGATATACATAAGTATAATTATTAAGTAGGAGAGATGGCCAGAGAGCGTTATTGGATTACGTGGCAATTGATAGGCGCACGAAAGAGAGACTTTTGGATGTTAATGTGCTGAGAGGTGCAACTGGAGGGATGTCTAATAATCATCGTGTGGAGGCGAAGGTGAGTATTTGTAGAGATTTTCATAAAGAAAGAGAATATGTTTGGGTGAAGATAATGATGAGAGTAAGTGAGCTTAGGAAGGAGACTTGTGTGAGGAAGTACCACGAGAGACTGAGTACAGAATGGAAAAAAGGTGAGAGCAAAGGACATAAGGAGAGTGGGGGAGGAATGGGATGTATTTAGGTAAGGAGTGATGGCTTACGCAAGACATGTTTGTGTCATGAGAAGCGTTGGAGGTGCGCAGATTATATAGGGTACTGATTGGAGGGATGAAGATGTAAGATTATTATAGAAAGAGAAGAGAGAGGCATTTGGACGAATTTTGCAGGGAAATAGTGCAAATGAGTGGGAAATGTATAACAGAAAGAGGCAGGAGGTCAAGAGGAAGGTACAAAAGGTGAAAAAGAGGGCAAATGAAAGTTGGGGAGAGAGAGTATAATTAGATTTTAGGGAATATAAAAAGAAGTTTTGGAGGAAGGTATATGAAGTGCGTAAGACAAAAGAACAAATGGGAACGTCGGTGAAGGGGGCTAATGAGGAGGTAATAACAAGAAGTGGTGATGTTAGGAGATTGAGTGAGTATTTTGAAGGTTTGTTGAATGTATTAGATGATAGAGCGGCAGATATAGGGTGTCTTGGTCGAGCTGGTGTACAAAGTGAGAGGGTTAGGGAGAACAATTTGGTAAACAGAGAACAGGTAGTGAAAGCTTTGCGGAAGAAGAAAGCCGGCAAGGTAGCGGATTTGGATGGTATTGCAGTGGAATCTATTAAAAAAGGGGGTGACTGTACTGATGACTAGTTGGTAAGGATATCTAATGTATGCAGGGTTCATGGTGAAGTGCCTGAGGATTGGCAGAATGCATGCATAGTGCCATTATACAAAGGCAAAGGGGATTCAAGTAAGTGTTCTAATTACAGAGGTATAAGTCTGTTGAGTATTACTAGGAAATTATATGGGAAGACATTGATTAAGAGGGTGAAGACATGTGCAGAGCATCATATTCGGGAAGAACTGTGTGGTTTCAGAAGTGGTAGAGGATGTGTGGATGAGGTGTTTGCTTTGAAGAATGTAGGTGAGAAATACTTACAAAAACAAATGGATTTGTATGTAGGATTTATGGATCTGGAGAAGGCATATGATAGACTTGATAGAGATGCTCTGTGGATGGTATTAAGAATATATGGTGTGGAAGGTAAGTTGCTAGAAGCAGTTAAAAGTTTTTATCGAGGATGTAAGGCATGTGTACGAGTAGGAAAAGAGGAAAATGAATGGTTTTAGTGAATGTCGGTTTGCAGCAGAGGTGCGTGATGTCGCCATGGTTCTTTAATTTGTTTATGGATGGGGTTGCTAGGGAAGTGAATGCAAGAGTTTTGGATAGAGGGGCGAGTATGCAGTCTGTTGTGGATGAGAGGGCTTGAAAAGTGAGTCAGCTATTATTCGCTGATGATACAGCGCTGGTGGCTGATTCGGGTGAGAAACTGCAGAAGAAGAGGAATAAGTTTGGTAAAGTGTATGAAAGAAGAAAGCTGAGAGTAAATGTGAATAAGAGCCAGGTTATTAGATACAGTAGGGTTGAGGGACAAGTCAATTGGGAGGTGAGTTTGAATGGAGAAAGACTGGAGGAAATAAAGTGTTTTAGATATCTGCGAGTGGATTTGGCAACGGATGGAACCATGGAAGCAGAAGTGAGTCAGAGGGTGGGGGAGGGGTGGAAAGTTATGGGAGCGTTGAAAAAATGTGTGAAAGGTGAAAAAATTATCTCTGAAAGCAAAAATGGGCATGTTTGAAGAAACAGTGGTTCCAAAAAGGTTATATGGTTCCGAGACGTGGACTATACATAGGGTTTTCAGAAAGATGGCGGGTGTCTTGGAAATGAGATGTTTGAGGGCAATATGTGGGGTAAGCTGGTTTGATCGAGTAAGTAATGAAAGGGTAAGAGAGATGTGTGGTGGTAAAAAGAGTGTGATCGAGAGAGCAGAAGAGGTTGTTTTGAAATGGTTTGGTCACAAGGAGACAATGAGTGAGGAAAGATTGACCCAGAGGATATATGTGTCAGAGAAGTGGGAGACCAAATTGGAGGTGAAGAGATGGAGTGAAAAAGATTTTAAGCGATCGGGGCCTGAACATGCAGGAGGGTGAAAGGCGTGCAATAAATAGAGTGAATTGGAACGATGTGGTATACCGGGGTCGACGTGCTGTCAATGGATTCAACCAGGGCATGTGAAGCGTCTGGGGTAAACCATAGAAAGTTCTGTGGGGTCTGGATGTGGAAAGGGAACTGTGGTTTTGGTGCATTATACATGACAGCTGGAGACTGATTGTGAACGAAAGTGGCCTTTGTTGTTTTTTCCTATCGCTACCTCGCGCATATGCAGGGGGACGGGGTTGGTATTTCATTATGTGGCGGGGTGGCGACGGAAATGAATAAGGTCAGACAGTATGACTTATGTACATGTGGATATATGTATGTGTAAGTGTGTGTGTGTGTATATATATATATATATATATATATATATATATATATATATATATATATATATATATATATATATATATATATATATATATATATATTTATATATACATATATATATATATATATATATATATATATATATATATATATATATATATATATATATATATATATATATATATATATATATATATATATATATTGGTTCTCAGTGAATGTAGGTTTGCGGCAGGGGTGTGTGATGTCCCCATGGTTGTTTAATTTGTTTATGGATGGGGTTGTTAGGGAGGTGAATGCAAGAGTTTTGGAAAGAGGGGCAAGTATGAAGTCTGTTGGGAATGAGAGAGCTTGGGAAGTGAGTCAGTTGTTGTTCGCTGATGATACAGCGCTGGTGGCTGATTCATGTGAGAAACTGCAGAAGCTGGTGACTGAGTTTGGTAAAGTGTGTGAAAGAAGAAAGTTAAGAGTAAATATGAATAAGAGCAAGGTTATTAGGTACAGTAGGGTTGAGGGTCAAGTCAATTGGGAGGTGAGTTTGAATGGAGAAAAACTGGAGGAAGTGAAGTGTTATAGATATCTGGGAGTGGATCTGGCAGCGGATGGAACCATGGAAGCGGAAGTGGATCATAGGGTGGGTGAGGGGGCGAAAATTCTGAGAGCCTTGAAGAATGTGTGGAAGTCGAGAACATTATCTCGGAAAGCAAAAATGGGTATGTTTGAAGGAATAGTGGTTCCAACAATGTTGTATGGTTGCGAGGCGTGGGCTATGGATAGAGTTGTGCGCAGGAGGATGGATGTGCTGGAAATGAGATGTTTGAGGACAATGTGTGGTGTGAGGTGGTTTGATCGAGTAAGTAACGTAAGGGTAAGAGAGATGTGTGGAAATAAAAAGAGCGTGGTTGAGAGAGCAGAAGAGGGTGTTTTGAAATGGTTCGGGCACATGGAGAGAATGAGTGAGGAAAGATTGACCAAGAGAATATATGTGTCGGAGGTGGAGGGAACGAGGAGAAGAGGGAGACCAAATTGGAGGTGGAAAGATGGAGTGAAAAAGATTTTGTGTGATCGGGGCCTGAACATGCAGGAGGGTGAAAGGAGGGCAAGGAATAGAGTGCATTGGAGCGATGTGGTATACCGGGGTTGACGTGCTGTCAGTGGATTGAATCAAGGCATGTGAAGCGTCTGGGGTAAACCATGGAAAGCTGTGTAGGTATGTATATTTGCGTGTGTGGACGTATGTATATACATGTGTATGGGGGTGGGTTGGGCCATTTCTTTCGTCTGTTTCCTTGCGCTACCTCGCAAACGCGGGAGACAGCGACAAAGTATAAAAAAAAAAAAAAAAATATATATATATATATATATATATATATATATATATATATATATATATATATATATATATATATATATATATATATACTTCCCACGCAGTCCTCACGTGTCGTAGAAGGCGACTAAAGGGGACGGGAGCGGGGGGCCAGAAACCCTCCCCTCCTTGTATTTTGACTTTCTAAAAGGGGAAACAGGAGTGACGCAGGGACTGCTCATCGTCCTCGAAGGCTCAGGTTGGGGTGTCTAAATGTGTGTGGATGTAACCAAGATGAGAAAAAAGGAGAGATAGGTAGTATGTTTGAGGAAAGGAGCCTGGATGTTTTGGCTCTGAGTGAAACGAAGCTCAAGGGTAAAGGGGAAGAGTGGTTTGGGGATGTCTTGGGAGTAAAGTCAGGGGTTAGTGAGAGGACAAGAGCAAGGGAAGGAGTAGCACTACTCCTGAAACAGGAGTTCTGGGAGTATGTGATAGAGTGTAAGAAAGTAAATTCTAGATTGATATGGGTAAAACTGAAAGTTGATGGAGAGAGATGGGTGATTATTGGTGCATATGCACCTGGGCACGAGAAGAAAGATCATGAGAGGCAAGTGTTTTGGGAGCAGCTGAATGAGTGTGTTAGCTTTTTTGATGCACAAGACCGGGTCATAGTGATGGGTGATTTGAATTCGATTTCCCAGCTTTGAGAAAACCTTCATTTTGCACACAGATGCTTGTAAACAGGGTCTTGGAGCTGTACTTATGCTAGAGTCAAATAAGGGTAGACTTTTTCCCATAGCCTATGCGAGCCGTTCATGTTCAAAGACGGAATCGAAATACTCAATAACTGAATTAGGTCTTGCAGTTGTTTGGGCACTCAAACATTTTAAGGAATACATATATGGTTACCCTATCACAGTTTATGCAGATCACAGATCACTGTTAGGTATTTTTCAAAAACAAGATCCTACAGGAAAGTTTCGGAGGTGGTTTTAACTATACAAACATTTGACCCAGATTTTCGTTTTGTTTCGGGCTCATCCACTGTAGTTGCAGACGCGCTTTCCCGCAGAGTTGGTACAGTCACTGTAAATAATAGCCCCGTAGATTTTGATGTAGAAAGGTTGAGACAGCATCAACGGTATGACCCAGTCTAGGGTCCTGTCATAGAATTCCTAGAGGGTATAAGATCTTCCTTGGATGCTAAGACAGTTGTTCCAGTCAGAGAATTGTATTTAGCACAGTGAGGGAGTCTTGTGCAGGGACGCGAAATTTGGAGTGCCCGTCCGTGTTGTTAAACAAACAGTAATTCCAATAGCATTAGTACAGGATTTCTTGAAGTTAGCACATGATTCACCGCAGGCCGCACACCTAGGCGCAGATAAATGCTATAAGCAAACTCGTTTGAGGTATTTCTGGCCAAGAATGCAGAAAAACATTAAAGATCATATTTTGAGGTGCTAAACATGTAACACACACAAGGGAAGTCCCACTACCCCGCAAAATGTGTTGAAATATCCTTTACCTTCATACCCATGGGAAAGAGTTCATATGGACATATTAGGAGGTTTCCCTAGGTCCATGGTAATTACTGATGCCTTCACGAATTATTGTGAATTAGTCCCAGTTCAAAATAAAGACGCAGCCACGGTCGCTAAGGCGTTCAAAAAATATATCTTAGACAGACATAATGAGCCGAAGATTTTAGTCACAGATAATGGAGGGGAATTTAATAACTCATTATTAGAAGAACTCTGTAAATTGTATAACATAAGTAAATGTAATATAATGGCACATCACCCAGCCTCGAATGGCCTGGCAGAAAGATTGAACCGTAAGATCCTCCAGTGTCTTCGCACCAACATTAATTTTGATCATGATGAATGGGATGAATACCTGTCTAATGTCCAATGTTCATTAAACTCTGGATATCATAAGTCAATTGGAGACACACCCTTCCACGCCTTAGACGGTTTTGATAAAGTGTTGCCGTATGACATAATAGCGTCCCCTCCTTCATTTCCAGCGGTCCAGAAATCAATTGTAAAGGAAAAATATCGCACGACTTAATTGATTCATCAAAGGATCAAGGAAAATCTAAGTGAAGCTACGACAACCTTCACGGATCAGGTTAATAAATCCACGAAACCATCAAAGGTACGTGGCTCCCGGACGCTTGGTAATGGTGCAGGAATTTAACTCAAGAAGTGAGGTTCCTAAACTTGACCCAAAATGTTCTGGCCCCTGTAGAGTCTTAGCTCATTTAAAGGGACATAAGTTCAGGGTTCGACATCTAGATACAGGTGACATTCGTGAAGAACATGAGGACCACCTGAAAGTTTTACAATGTTCTGGACATGATCATCATGGTACCACAACAGACAGTACTCCTCAAACCTCAAACAATGTCATCCAACCAACTTCTACCACTGTTCAGACTGTCCCCCACACCAGAACCGAATGCCCTAGCAACACCACCACAGACACATCAGTACTCATTAAGACCTCGCCTTTAAGAAGTTGCTAAGTTTATCCTTTTCCAGGTTCTTCCTTCTCATATCCTTATGGTGTCTTCCTGTTATATGACACCATGGCAGTACCAGGAGCCCTTCTGACGACTCCCCGCCAGGTCCGCCTCGTGAGGGACACAGTCTCAGTTAAGTTGGGCCTGGAGGGTCTGCCCTACACTTACGATAATTTAGTGAAACTAATGGAGGCCGTACCTGGCTTACGGTCTACCTTACTCAAGTTTTACACCAGTGCGTCCATCAGAAACTCTAATGTTGCTCCTCCTCCAACTTTGTTAAACCAGTGGACCTGGACATTGAATAGTACCTGTGTGATTCTGTATGACATAATACAAGACATTGAATCTCCAGTAAATACTAATACCAGGATGAACACAAAAAAGCAGAGGAGAAGCAAAAGAGGTTTGCTTAATTTTGTAGGGTCCCTCCAAACATACTTGTTTGGTACTGCTACTCAGGAAGAACTTAATTCAGTTAGGAATTAGATTACATCCTTACAATTTCAACAACTTCTTAACAACAGGTTTATTAAAGCTGAGGCTAAGGTCTTAAAACAACATTCTAGATATTTGAATTACATAATGTTAACTGTTAATAACTTGACACAACAAGTAGAACTACTATCAAAGTCTGTTAATACTATACATGCTATAGTGACTATTTGCACATATGTTGATAGTTTATATACCCAAATCACTTATTATGCACATTATTTCACTGACTTATTGGAAGATGTTAATAATCTGGTAAACCAAGTTGTCACACCATTTTTTCCCTTCTCGGAACTCACACGTATTATTGACCAAGCAATGACACAATTCTGGTGGACCCCAGCTCTCCCTCTACATCACGTAGCCAGTTATTACTCCTTACTAACGGTTGACGTGATCCTCGAAGCAGTCATTATCCACATACTGACTCCAATACTTACAGCCTTGTGAACGTAATACCATTCGATTTTAATCATACAAAAGAGTTGCAAAAGACTATCGTCCTTGCTGATAACATGAACTTTCTCTTATAGAATATTAATTCCTCGTTGATTGCACATCTCTCCTTGCATGATTTAGCATTGTGCCATAAACCATTGCTTGACAACTTGATTTGCCCCCAATACCTTGGTTTTTCATAATTTACAAACTCATGTGAGGACCAACTACTTTTGGGGCATCAACAAAATGTTCTTCATTCCTGTTCCTTTAAGGAAATTGTTGTTAATGAACCTTGGATTGAAAGTATGGACAAGTATCACGTACTGTTTTTCCCAGACCCGCAAAATGTTCATATTCATTTCCCACCTAATCATCCCAAATCTTATTTGTTTCTGAGACACATTTAGGAAAACAATGTACTCTTAACAGTTCCAGTTTCAAACTGTTCGGCACTCATGATCATTTTTTGGGGGACAAATTGATAGAGCTATCCCGAGTATAGAACGAATTCGCCAAAGCATCAACTTATCCATCATCAATGAAGTAAGTATTCAACATCTTCCATCTATGGTTCACGACGGTTTACATTCTCCAATCGATGTTTTGGCTTTTGTACCTTTTAAGTACACTTTTCATATTTCTGGATTTTCAATTATTTCGTTGTCTATTGCACTCATATTATTATTCCTAGTATTCATCTTATATTGTCGTCTACGACAGGGGGTGTCTAATATACAATTCCCTACAGCCACATTGGATGTTCAGAAGGTAGTCGCAGCAGCACTTCCTTACTGAAGGAGAAAGCTAACTCCAGAATAATATGTATTGAATGAGTTGTTTGAATTTCTATTTTTTTTTCATTTGCATACTGATTTTGTTTACACCATATATATATATATATATATATATATATATATATATATATATATATATATATATATATATATATATATATATATATATATATATGTATATATATATATATATATCTTTTAATACTCTAACAATTGTAAAGTGTATTATCTATCTTATCAAGCATACTAGTTGATACAGGAATAACTCTTGTAAATAACTACAATTTGCTTATTTCTGTACTCTTATATTCAGTATTATGTCATGAACAACAATAACTTTTCATGGCTGGCAGGAGCTTGAGCCAGGTTGTAGCCGAGCAAAATGTAAGACTCACGCACACTACCATTAATTTTTCATTAGGTATTTGTTACGATCATTTTACTGTGAGTTACATAGAGTTAGATGCATGTTGCCACGGGCTCACTGTTCCCACGGGCTACTGTTAATCAGGATGTTTGAACACGTAAGAGCTGATCTGTTATTTGAACACGTTGTTGAATGGGTGTTGACGGACTCCCATATAACCCCTGCCAGTGTGACCCGAGGGGACACACTGGCCAGCATCGTCACACTGTTCACTAGAGTGTGTCGTAGTGTGTCATAAGACTATAGCCCAGAGTACTACAGATGGACGTACACGTTTTTTGTAATAAATCTACAAAGGCCGCCTGATCCTCATTGAGTACCACTCACGAAGAAGACCTGATTTCCTTCCTATCAACACAACCTTACACATGTACATTGAAGGGCACCATATACAAAGGGAGGCACATGTTCACAGAGGGGCACCTTGTACATAGACGAGCGCCATGTTCACAGAGGGGCACCATGTACATTATAGGGCATCATGAACATTGCAAGGCACCAAATACATTGAGAGGCACCATGTACGCTGAGGGGCGCCATGCACATAGAGGGGCACTATTCACACAGAATAGCACCATGTACACAGAGGAGCTCTGTTTACCCAGAAGAGCACCATGTACAATGAGGGGCACCATGTACATTGAAGGCACCAGGTACACAGAGGCACCTTGTACATTCAGGGGCACCATGTACACAGAGGGGCACCAATTACACTGAGAGGCACCATGTACATTGAAGGCACCAGGTACACAGAGGCACCTTGTGCATTGACGGGCACCATGTACACAGAGGGGCACCAATTACACTGAGAGGCACCATGTACATTGAGGGACACCATGTGCGCTGAGGGACACCATTTACAATGAGCACAATATGCCCTAAGTGGTTCTATGTACACTGAGGAACACCATATACACTGAGGGGCATGTAATCCGAGGAGGACCATGTACACTGAAGAGCACCATGTACACTGAGGGGCACCTTATACACTGAGGGGCACCTTATACACTGAGGGGTAACATGTACACTGAGTATCACCGTATACACTGATGGGCACCGTGTACACTTAGAGGCATAAAGTGCTTTGAGGAGCACCATGTACACTGAGGGACATCATATACACAAAGTGGCACCATATATCTACAGGAGGGCCATGTTTACTGAAGGGTATCATGTACACTGAGGCCCGCCATGTATGATAAAGAACACCATATACACTGAAGAGCACCATGTACACTGAGGAGCACTAAGTACATTGAGGGGCACTATGTACCCTAATTGACACTGTGTAAGCAGAGGAGTATCATGTACACTGAGCGGCATCATACACACTGAGGGGTACCATGTACATTGAGGACACTATATACACTAAGGGGGACCCTCTCCATTGAGAAGCACCATGAAAACTGAATGGTAACACGTGCTCAGAGTAGCACCATGTACACTGAGGGCCCTTATGTACATTGAGGGGTACCATGTACCCAGAATAGCACCATGTACACTGAAGGGCACTATGTAATCAAAGGGACACCATATACATTGAAAGGTACCACGTTCAATGAAGGTCACCATGTACACCGAGGGGTATCATGTACACTGAAAGGCACCGTGTATACTGAGGCTTACCATATATACTGAATGGCACCCTCTACACTAAGAAACACCAAGTACAATGAGGGGAACCATGTACACTGAGTGGCACCATGTACACTGAGGGGCGCCATGTACACTGAGGGGCGCCATTTAAGCTGAGGCGCACCATGTACCCGTGGGCACACCATGTACGCTGAGGGGCATCGTGTACACTGAGGGGAACCATGTATATTGAGGGGCACCATGTACACCTAGGGGCATTATGTACAGTGAGGGGCATCATGAACACTGCAAGACACCACGTACATTGAGGGACACCATATATACAGAGGAACACCCTCTACACTAAAGGGCAACAATAAACACTGAGTGGCACCACGTACAATGATGGGCACCATATACACTAAGGGTCACTATGTACCTTTAGGGGTACCATTTACGATGATGGGCGGCATTTACCCTTAAGACATCACGTACACAGGGGAGCATCTGTGCACTGAGGGGTACCATATACATTGAGGTGCACCTTGTACGTACATTCAAGGGCTTCATATACACTAGGGGACATCCTGTCCACTGAGGACACCACGGACACTAAAAAAGGTACCATGTTCACTGAGGGGCACCACATACACTGAGTGGCATCCTGTACAATGAGGGGCACCATGTAAACTGAGTGATACCGTGTACACTAATGGGCATCATGCACACTGAGGGGTACCATATACGCTGAGGGGCACCATGTACACTGTAGAACACCATGTACCCACAGTTTCATCTGCTTCCTTGCGCTACCTCGTTAACGCGAGAGACAGCAACTAAGTATGATAAATATAATACTTCCAACGCATTCCCCCACGTGTCGTAGAAGGCGACTAAAGAGGATGGGAGCAGGGGGCTAGAAACCCTCCCCTCCTTGTATTTTAACTTTCTTAAAGGGGAATCAGAAGAATGAGTCACGCAGAGAGTGCTCATCCTCCTTGAAGGATCAGATTGGGCTGTAAATGTGTGTGGATGTAACCAAGATGAGAAAAAAGGAGAGATAGATAGTATGTTTGAGGAAAGGAACCTGGATGTTATGGCTCTGAGTGCAACGAAGCTCAAGGGTAAAGGGGAAGAGTGGTTTGAGAATGTTTTGGGAGTAAAGTCAGGGGTTAGTGAGAGAACAAGAGCAAAGGAAGGAGTAGCACCACTCCTGAAACAGGAGTTGTGGGAGTGTGTGATAGTGTGCGAAAGTAAACTCTAGATTTATATGGGTAAAACAGAAAGTAGATGGAGAGAGATGGGTGATTATTGGTGCCTATGCACCTGAGCATGAGAAGAAAGATCATGGTAGGCAAGTGTTTTGGGAGCAGTTGATTGAGTGTGTTAGCAGTTTTGATGCACGAGACCGGGTTATGGTGATGGGTGATTTGAATGCAAAGGTGAGTAATGTGGCAGTTGAGGGAATACTTAGTGTACATGGGGAGTTCAATGTTGTAAATATATATATATATATATATTATCCCTGGGGATAGGGGATTAAGAATACTTCCCACGTATTCCCTGCGTGTCGTAGAAGGCGACTAAAAGGGGAGGGAGCGGGGGGCTGGAAATCCTCCCCTCTCGGTTTTTTTTTTTTTTTTTTTTTTCCGAAAGAAGGAACAGAGAATTGGGCCAGGTGAGGGTATTCCCTCAAAGGCCCAGTCCTCTGTTCTTAACGCTACCTCGCTAATGCGGGAAATGGCGAATAGTTTGAAAGAAAGAAAAAAAAAAAAAAAATATATATATATATATATATATATATATATATATATATATATATATATATATATATATTTTTTTTTTTTTTTTTTTTTTGCTTTGTCGCTGTCTCCCGCGTTTGCGAGGTAGCGCAAGGAAACAGACGAAAGAAATGGCCCAACCCACCCCAATACACATGTATATACATACGTCCACACACGCAAATATACATACCTACACAGCTTTCCATGGTTTACACCAGACGCTTCACATGCCCCCATTCAATCCACTGACAGCACGACAACCCCGGTATACCACATCGCTCCAATTCACTCTATTCCTTGCCCTCCTTTCACCCTCCTGCATGTTCAGGCCCCGATCACACAAAATCTTTTTCACTCCATCTTTCCACCTCCAATTTGGTCTCCCTCTTCTCCTCGTTCCCTCCACCTCCTACACATATATCCTCTTGGTCAATCTTTCCTCACTCATTCTCTCCATGTGCCCAAACCATTTCAAAACACCCTCTTCTGCTCTCTCAACCACGCTCTTTTTATTTCCACACATCTCAGTTTGTTGAGTATTCCTGGTAAATTATATGGGAGGGTATTGATTGAGAGGGTGAAGGCATGTACAGAGCATCAGATTGAGGAAGAGCAGTGTGGTTTCAGAAGTGGTAGAGGATGTGTGGATCAGGTGTTTGCTTTGAAGAATGTATGTGAGAAATACTTAGAAAAGCAAATGGATTTGTATGTAGCATTTATGGATCTGGAGAAGGCATATGATAGAGTTGATAGAGATGCTCTCTGGAAGGTATTAAGAATATATGGTGTGGGAGGCAAGTTGTTAGAAGCAGTGAAAAGTTTTTATCGAGGATGTAAGGCATGTGTACGTGTAGGAAGAGAGGAAAGTGAATGGTTCTCAGTGAATGTAGGTTTGCGGCAGGGGTGTGTGATGTCTCCATGGTTGTTTAATTTGTTTATGGATGGGGTTGTTAGGGAGGTGAATGCAAGAGTTTTGGAAAGAGGGGCAAGTATGAAGTCTGTTGGGGATGAGAGAGCTTGGGAAGTGAGTCAGTTGTTGTTCGCTGATGATACAGCGCTGGTGGCTGATTCATGTGAGAAACTGCAGAAGCTGGTGACTGAGTTTGGTAAAGTGTGTGAAAGAAGAAAGTTAAGAGTAAATGTGAATAAGAGCAAGGTTATTAGGTACAGTAGGGTTGAGGGTCAAGTCAATTGGGAGGTGAGTTTGAATGGAGAAAAACTGGAGGAAGTAAAGTGTTTTAGATATCTGGGATTGGATCTGGCAGCGGATGGAACCATGGAAGCGGAAGTGAATCATAGGGTGGGGGAGGGGGCGAAAATCCTGGGAGCAGTGAAGAATGTGTGGAAGTCGAGAACATTATCTCGGAAAGCAAAAATGGGTATGTTTGAAGGAATAGTGGTTCCAACAATGTTGTATGGTTGCGAGGCGTGGGCTATGGGTAGAGTTGTGCGCAGGAGAATGCATGTGCTGGAAATGAGATGTTTGAGGACAATGTGTGGTGTGAGGTGGTTTGATCGAGTAAGTAATGTAAGGGTAAGAGAGATGTGTGGAAATAAAAAGAGCGTGGTTGAGAGAGCAGAAGAGGGTGTTTTGAAATGGTTTGGGCACATGGAAAGAATGAGTGAGGAAAGATTGACCAAGAGGATATATGTGTCGGAGGTGGAGGGAACGAGGAGAAATGGGAAAACAAATTGGAGGTGGAAAGATGGAGTGAAAAAGATTTTGAGTGATCGGGGCCTGAACATGCAGGAGGGTGAAAGGTGGGCAAGGAATAGAGTGAATTGGATCGATGTGGTATACCGGGGTTGACGTGCTGTCAGTGGATTGAATCAGGGCATGTGAAGCATATGGGGTAAGCCATGGATAGTTGTGTGGGGCCTGGATGTGGAAAGGGAGCTGTGGTTTCGGGCATTATTGCATGACAGCTGGAGGCTGAGTGTGAACGAATGGGGCCTTCGTTATCTTTTCCTAGCGCTACTTCGCACACATGATGGGGGAGGGGGATGGTATTCCATGTGTGGCGAGGTGGCGATGGGAATGAATAAAGGCAGACAGTGTGAATTGTGTGCATGGGTATATATGTATGTGTCTGTGTGTGTATATATATGTGTACATTGAGATGTATAGGTATGTATATTTGCGTGTGTGGACGTGTGTGTATATACATGTGTATGGGGGTGGGTTGGGCCATTTCTTTCTTCTGTTTCCTTGAGCTACCTCGCAAATGCGGGAGACAGCGACAAAGCCAAATAAATATATATAAATGAATATATGGAAGTGGAAGTGAATCATAGGGTGGGGGAGGGGGCGAAAATTCTGGAAGCGTTGAAAAATGTGTGGAAGTCGAGAACGTTATTTTGGAAAGCAAAAATGGGTGTTTTTGAAGGAATAGTGTTTCCAACAATATTATATGGTTGTGAGGCGTGGGCTCTAGATAAAGTTCTGCAGAGGAGGGTAGATGTGCTGGAAATGAGATGTTTTAGGACAATATATGGTGTGAGGTTGTTTGATCGAGAAAGTAATGAAAGTGTAAGAGAGATGTGTGGTAATAAAACGAGTGTGGTTGAGAGAGCAGACGAGGGTGTTTTGAAATGGTTTGGTCACATGGAGAGAATGAATGAGGAAAGATTGACAAAGATATATGTGTCAGAGGTGGAGGGAACGAGGAGAAGTGGGAGACCAAATTGGAGGTGGAGAGATGGAGTGAAAAAGATTTTGAGTGATCGGGGCCTGAACATGCAGGAGGGTGAAAGGCGTGCAAGGAATAGAGTGAATGGGAACGAAGTGGTATACCGGGGCCGACGTGCTGTCAATGGATTGAACCAGGGTATGTGAAGCGTCTGGGGTAAACCATGGAAAGCTCTGTGGGGCCTGAATTCGGAGAGTGAGCTGTGGTTTCGGTGCATTATAGATGACAGACAGAGACTGAGTGTGAACGAATGTGGCCTTTGTTGTCTTTTCCTAGAGCTACCTCGCGCACATGCGTGGGGATGGGGTTGTCATTTCATGAGTGGCGGGGTGGCGACGGGAATGAATAAGGGCAGACAGTATTCCTCTGAGCCACACTCTGCTTATTACCACACATCTCTCTTACCCTTTCATTACTTACTCTATCAAACCACCTCTCTCCAGAACTCTTATGTTCACTTCCCTAACCATCCCATCCATAAACAAATTAAACAACAACGGAGACATCACGCACCCCTGCCACAAACCTACATTCACTGGGAACCAATCACTTTCTCTCTTCCTACTCCTATACATGCGATAGAGACCTGGTAAAAACATTTCAATGTTTCTACCATCTTACCTTCCACACCATATACTCTTAATACCTTCTATAAAGCAACTCCCTCAACCCTATCATATGCTCTTCCAGATCCATAAATGCTACATACAAATCCATTTGTTTTTTCTAAGTAGTTCTCACATACATTCTTCAAAGCGAACACCTGATCCACACATCCTCTACCACTTCTGAAATCACACTGCTCTTCCCCAATCTGCTGCTCTGTACATGCCTTTACCCTTTCAAGCAATACCCTCCCATATAAAATCCCAGGAATTCTCAACAATCTTATACCTCTGTAATTTGAACATTCACTTTTATCCCCTACTGCCTTTGTACATTGGCACTATGCATGCATTCCTCCAATGCTCATGCACTTCACCATGATCCATATATACACTGAATATCCTTACCAACCATTTCTGCTGTAATACCATCTGAAGCCGCCGTCTTGCCAGTTTATATCTTTTGCAAAGCTTTCACTACCTCTTCCCTGTTCACGAAACCATTCTCGCTGACCCTCTCATTTCGTACACCACCCCGACCAAAACGCCCTGTATGTGCCACTGTATCATCAAATACATTCAACAAACCTTCAAAATATTCATTCAATCTCCTTCTCACTTCATCACTAATTGACTATTACCTAACTGTTTGCTCCCTTATAGATGTTCCCCTTTGTTCTCTTGTCTTACGCATTCTATCTCCCTATAACCTAATGATACTCTCTCACCCCAACTCTCATTTGCCATCTTTTTCACCCCTTGCACCTTTCTCTTGACCTCCTGCACTCTCCTTTATGCATCTCCAAGTCATTTGCACTACTTATCTGCAAAGCTCGTCCAAACGCCTCTCTTTTCTCTTTCACTAACAATCTTACCTCTTCATCCCACCAATTACTCCCCTTTCTAATCTGCCCACCTCCCACCTCTCTCATGTCAGATGCATCTATTGTGCAAGCCATCACTGCTTCCCTAAATACATCCCATTCCACCCCCACTCCCCTTACGTCAATTGCTTTCATCTTTTGCCATTCTGCACTTAATCTCTCCTGGTACTTCCTCACACACGCCTCCTTTCCAATCTTACTCATTCTCGCCACTCTTTTCCTCAACATTCTCTCTTCTTTTCTGAAAATCTGTACAAATCTTCACTTTCGCCTCCACAAGATAGTGATCAGACATCCCTCCATCTGCCCCTCTCAGCACATTAACATCCAAAAGTTTCTCTGTCACACACCCATCAATTAACACGTATTTTAATAACGCCCTCTGGCCATTTCTCCTACTCACATACGTATAATTATGTATATCTCTCTTTTTAAACCCAGTATTCCCAATCACCAGTCCCTTTTTAGCACACAAGTCCACAAGCTCTTCACCATTTCCATTTACAATACTGAACACCCCATTCACAACAATTATGCCCTCAGCTGCCACATTACTCACCCTTGCATTTAAATCACCCATCACTATAACCCGGTCTCGTGCATCAAAGCTGCTAACACACTCACTCAGCTGCTCCCACAACACTTGCCCCTGGAACCACTTACCGAAAGAGTGTATATACATATATACATATATATATATGGAGTTGCACGGACTGTGATCCTCGCTGTGGTTACAAGAATGTTCTTCCGCCCACCAGTGATGCTACTACGTTTGTGAATCATGAACCATTGCAACACAAACCTCGCCAGGTGGTAGAGTGTCCCGCAGAGTATCGAGACAGACTTCCCCAGAACTTTTTTAAAGGGGAAGTAAATGTTTATAGTTGTGTTACTGGAGTGATAGTTTTCATAAATGGTGCTCTGACAAGAAAATAGTGAAATTGGAAAAAAATGTAGCTTAGACATTGAACCTTATTCTTTCTTTTTTTCAAAGTGATAGAGATGGAAAGCAAAAAGGTGTTTTTCATAAATGTACTGGAAAAGTTGAGGTCCAGATAAATTTTTGGTCTGTCAAGGCATTATTATGGCGGATGACTAACTACCTACCCTCAAGTATCCAAGATATGGTTATACTTTGTGTAATGAAGAAAATTGAGAAACATCATAAGCCAATATTCCTGTTTCATGATAAGAGAAGTGGACCAGGCAGTATGATACAGTGGTTAAATTGATGAAAACTACTATTGACGTTTGTGTAAATAAACTATACATTTCCCTTTTCCATAGCCAGAGGTTGAACCATTATGTGACATTCATTTTTTTCATTTCATTTCAAGCTAGAAGTTTCAGTTTTCTAAATTATTTCTGTTTCCTTGCGCTATATATATATATATACATATATATATATATATATATATATATATATATATATATATATATATATATATATATATATATATATATTTTTTTTTTTTTTTTTTTTTTTTTTGCTATGTCGCTGTCTTCCGCGTTTGCGAGGTAGCGCAAGGAAACAGACAAAAGAAATGGCCCAACCCACCCCCATATACATGTATATACATACGTCCACACACGCAAATATACATACCTACACAGCTTTCCATGGTTTACCCCAGACGCTTCACATGCCCTGATTCAATCCACTGACAGCACATCAACCCCGGTATACCACATCACTCCAATTCACTCTATTCCTTGCCCTCCTTTCACCCTCCTGCATGCTCACGCCCCGATCACACAAAATCTTTTTCACTCCATCTTTCCACCTCCAATTTGGTCTCCCTCTTCTCCTCGTTCCCTCCACCTCCAACACATATATCCTCTTGGTCAATCTTTCCTCACTCATTCTCTCCATGTGCCCAAACCATTTCAAAACACCCTCTTCTGCTCTCTCAACCACGCTCTTTTTATTTCCACACATCTCTCTTACCCTTACGTTACTTACTTGATGAAACCACCTCACACCACACATTGTCCTCAAACATCTCATTTCCAGCACATCCATTCTCCTGCGCACAACTCTATCCATAGCCCATGCCTCGCAACCATACAAAATTGTTGGAACCACTAATCCTTCAAACATACCCATTTTTGCTTTCCGAGATAATGTTCTCGACTTCCACACATTCTTCAAGGCTCCCAGAATTTTCGCCCCCTCCCCCACCCTATGATCCACTTCCGCTTCCATGGTTCCATCCGCTGCCAGATCCACTCCCAGATATCTAAAACACTTCACTTCCTCCAGTTTTTCTCCATTCAAACTCACCTCCCAATTGACTTGACCCTCAACCCTACTGTACCTAATAACCTTGCTCTTATTCACATTTACTCTTAACTTTCTTCTTTCACACACTTTACCAAACTCAGTCACCAGCTTCTGCAGTTTCTCACATGAATCAGCCACCAGCGCTGTATCATCAGCGAACAACAACTGACTCACTTCCCAAGCTCTCTCATCCACAACAGACTTCATACTTGCCCCTTTTTCCAAAACTCTTGCATTTCCCTCCCTAACAACCCCATCCATAAACAAATTAAACAACCATGGAGACATCAAACACCCCTGCCGCAAACCTACATTCACTGAGAACCAATCACTTTCCTCTCTTCCTACACGTACACATGCCTTACATCCTCGATAAAAACTTTTCACCGCTTCTAACAACTTGCCTCCCACACCATATATTCTTAATATCTTCCACAGAGCATCTCTATCAACTCTATCATATGCCTTCTCCAGATCCATAAATGCTACATACAAATCCATTTGCTTTTCTAAGTATTTCTCACATACATTCTTCAAAGCAAACACCTGATCCACACATCCTCTACCACTTCTGAAACCACACTGCTCTTCCTCAATCTGATGCTCTGTACATGCCTTCACCCTCTCAATCAATACCCTCCCATATAATATACCAGGAATACTCAACAAACTTATAACTCTGTAATTTGAGCACTCACTCTTATCCCCTTTGCCTTTGTACAATGGCACTATGCACGCATTCCGCCAATCCTCAGGCACCTCACCGTGAGTCATACATACATTAAATAACCTTACCAACCAGTCAACAATACAGTCACCCCCTTATTTAATAAATTCCACTGCAATACCATCCAAACCTGCTGCCTTGCCGGCTTTCATCTTCCGCAAAGCTTTTACTACCTCTTCTCTGTTTACCAAATCATTTTCCCTAACCCTCTCACTTTGCACACCACCTCGACCAAAACACCCTATATCTGCCACTCTATCATCAAACACATTCAACAAACCTTCAAAATACTCACTCCATCTCCTTCTCACATCACCACTACTTGTTATCACCTCCCCATTTGCGCCATTCACTGAAGTTCCCATTTGCTCCCTTGTCTTACGCACTTTATTTACCTCCTTCCAGAACATCTTTTTATTCTCCCTAAAATTTAATGATACTCTCTCACCCCAACTCTCATTTGCCCTTTTTTTCACCTCTTGCACCTTTCTCTTGACCTCCTGTCTCTTTCTTTTATACGTCTCCCACTCAATTGCATTTTTTCCCTGCAAAAATCGTCCAAATGCCTCTCTCTTCTCTTTCACTAATACTCTTACTTCTTCATCCCACCACTCTCTACCCTTTCTAATCAACCCACCTCCCACTCTTCTCATGCCACAAGCATCTTTTGCGCAATCCATCACTGATTCCCTAAATACATCCCATTCCTCCCCCACTCCCCTTACTTCCATTGTTCTCACCTTTTTCCATTCTGTACTCAGTCTCTCCTGGTACTTCCTCACACAAGTCTCCTTCCCAAGCTCACTTACTCTCACCACCCTCTTCACCCCAACATTCACTCTTCTTTTCTGAAAACCCATACAAATCTTCACCTTAGCCTCCACAAGATAATGATCAGACATCCCTCCAGTTGCACCTCTCAGCACATTAACATCCAAAAGTCTCTCTTTCGCGCGCCTGTCAATTAACACGTAATCCAATAACGCTCTCTGGCCATCTTTCCTACTTACATAAGTATACTTATGTATATCTCGCTTTTTAAACCAGGTATTCCCAATCATCAGTCCTTTTTCAGCACATAAATCTACAAGCTCTTCACCATTTCCATTTACAACACTGAACACCCCATGTATACCAACTATTCCCTCAACTGCCACATTACTCACCTTTGCATTCAAATCACCCATCACTATAACCCGGTCTTGTGCATCAAAACCACTAACACACTCATTCAGCTGCTCCCAAAACACTTGCCTCTCATGATCTTTCTTCTCATGCCCAGGTGCATATGCACCAATAATCACCCATCTCTCTCCATCAACTTTCAGTTTTACCCATATTAATCGAGAATTTACTTTCTTACATTCTATCACATACTCCCACAACTCCTGTTTCAGGAGTACTGCTACTCCTTCCCTTGCTCTTGTCCTCTCACTAACCCCTGACTTTACTCCCAAGACATTCCCAAACCACTCTTCCCCTTCACCCTTGAGCTTCATTTCACTCAGAGCCAAAACATCCAGGTTCCTTTCCTCAAACATACTACCTCTCTCTCCTTTTTTCACATCTTGGTTACATCCACACACATTTAGGCACCCCAAACTGAGCCTTCGAGGAGGATGAGCACTCCCCGCGTGACTCCTTCTTCTGTTTCCCATTTTAGAAAGTTAAAAAATACAAGGAGGGGAGGATTTCTGGCCCCCCGCTCCCGTCCCCTCTAGTCGCTTTCTACGACACGCGAGGAATGCGTGGGAAGTATTCTTTCACCCCTATCCCCAGGGATAATATACATATATATATATATACACTCTGTAATTTGAGCACTCACTCTTATCCCCTTTGCCTTTGTACAATGGCACTATGCACGCATTCCGCCAATCCTCAGGCACCTCACCATGAGTCATACATACATTAAGTAACCTTACCAACCAGTCAACAATACAGTCACCCCCTTTTTTAATAAGTTCCACTGCAATACCATCCAAACCTGCTGCCTTGCCGGCTTTCATCTTCCGCAAAGCTTTTACTACCTCTTCTCTGTTTACCAAATCATTTTCCCTAACCCTCGCACTTTGCACACCACCTCGACCAAAACACCCTATATCTGCCACTCTATCATCAAACACATTCAACAAACCTTCAAAATACTCACTCCATCTCCTTCTCACATTGTATGGGAGGGTATTGATTGAGAGGGTGAAGGCATGTACAGAGCATCAGATTGGGGAAGAGCAGTGTGGTTTCAGAAGTGGTAGAGGATGTGTGGATCAGGTGTTTGCTTTGAAGAATGTATGTGAGAAATACTTAGAAAAGCAAATGGATTTGTATGTAGCATTTATGGATCTGGAGAAGGGATATGATAGAGTTGATAGAGATGCTCTGTGGAAGGTATTAAGAATATATGGTGTGGGAGGCAAGTTGTTAGAAGCAGTGAAAAGTTTTTATCGAGGATGTAAGGCATGTGTACGTGTAGGAAGAGAGGAAAGTGATTGGTTCTCAGTGAATGTAGGTTTGCGGCAGGGGTGTGTGATGTCTCCATGGTTGTTTAATTTGTTTATGGATGGGGTTGTTAGGGAGGTGAATGCAAGAGTTTTGGAAAGAGGGGCAAGGATGAAGTCTGTTGGGGATGAGAGAGCTTGGGAAGTGAGTCAGTTGTTGTTCGCTGATGATACAGCGCTGGTGGCTGATTCATGTGAGAAACTGCAGAAGCTGGTGACTGAGTTTCGTAAAGTGTGTGAAAGAAGAAAGTTAAGAGTAAATGTGAATAAGAGCAAGGTTATTAGGTACAGTAGGGTTGAGGGTCAAGTCAATTGGGAGGTGAGTGTGAATGGAGAAAAACTGGAGGAAGTGAAGTGTTTTAGATATCTGGGAGTGGATCTGGCAGAGGATGGAAACATGGAAGCGGAAGTGAATCATAGGGTGGGGGAGGGGACGAAAATTCTGGGAGCCTTGAAGAATGTGTGGAAGTCGAGAACATTATCTCGGAAAGCAAAAATGGGTATGTTTGAAGGAATAGTGGTTCCAACAATGTTGTATGGTTGCGAGGCGTGGACTATGGATAGAGTTGTGCGCAGGAGGATGGATGTGCTGGAAATGAGATGTTTGAGGACAATGTGTGGTGTGAGGTGGTTTGATCGAGTAAGTAACGTAAGGGTAAGAGAGATGTGTGGAAATAAAAAGAGCGTGGTTGAGAGAGCAGAAGAGGGTGTTTTGAAATGGTTTGGGCACATGGAGAGAATGAGTGAAGAAAGATTGACCAAGAGAATATATGTGTCGGAGGTGGAGGGAACGAGGAGAAGAGGGAGACCAAATTGGAGGTGGAAAGATGGAGTGAAAAAGATTTTGTGTGATCGGGGCCTGAACATGCAGGAGGGTGAAAGGAGGGCAAGGAATAGAGTGAATTGGAGCGATGTGGTATACCTAGGTTGACGTGCTGTCAGTGGATTGAATCAAGGCATGTGAAGCGTCTGGGGTAAACCATGGAAAGCTGTGTAGGTATGTATATTTGCGTGTGTGGACGTATGTATATACATGTGTATGGGGGTGGGTTGGGCCATTTCTTTCGTCTGTTTCCTTGCGCTACCTCGCAAACGCGGGAGACAGCGAGAAAGCAAAAAAAAAAAAAAAAAAAAAAAAATATATATATATATGCATATGGGGATGTTTTGCTAGTAAAGCCAGGGATTCGTGAGGGGACAAGAGCAAGGGAAGGAGTAGCACTACTCCTAAAATAGGAGTGGTGGGAGTATATGATAGTGTAAGAAAGTAATTTCTAGATTCACATGGGTAAGACTGATAGTGGATGGAGAGATGTGGTTGATTATCGGTGCATACACACCTGGTCATGAGAAGAAAGATAATGAGAAGCAAGTGTTTTGAGAGGAACTCAGTGATTGTGATAATAGACTTGATGTACGAGACTGGGTTGTAGTGATGGATGACTTGAATGCTAAGGTGAGTAATGTGGCAGTTGAGGGAATAATTGGTGTACATGAGGTGTTCAGTGTTGTAAATGGAAATGGTGAAGAGCTTGTAGATTTTCGTGCTGTATAAGGACTGGTGATTGGAAATACCTGGTTGAAAAATATATATACATAAGTATACGTATGTAAGTAGGATAGATGGCCAGAGAGCGTTATTGGATTATGTGTTAAGTGATAGGCGCACGAAAGAGACTTTTGGATGTCAATGTGCTGAGAGGTGCATCTGGAGTGATGTCTGATCATTACCTTGTGGAGGCGAAAGTGAAGATTTGTAGAGGTTTGCAGAAAAGAAGAGAGAATGTTGGGGTGAAGAGAGTGGTGACAGTAAGTGAGCCTGGGAAGGAGACTTGTGTGAGGAAGTACCTGGAGAGACTGAGTGCAGACGGGAAAAAGGTGAGAGCAAAGGATGTAAGGGGTATGGTAGAGGAATGAGATGTATTTGGGAAGCAGTGATGGCTTGTGCAAAAGGTGCCTGTGGCATGAGAAGCGTGGGAGGTGGGCAGATTAGAAAGGGTAGTGAGTCGTGGGATGAAGTAAGATTATTGGTGAAAGAGAAGAGACAGGCATTTGGACGATTTTTGCATGGAAATAGTGCAAATGAGTGGGAGATGTATAAAAGAAAGAGGCAGGAGGTCAAGAGAAAGGTGCAAAAGGTGAAAAAGAGGGCAAATGAGAGTTGGGGTGAAAGAGTATCATTAAATCTTAGGGAGGATAAAAAGATGTTTTGGAAGAAGGTAAATAAAGTGCGTAAGACAAGAGAACAAACGGGAACATCGGTGAAGGGGATTAATAGGGAAGTGATAACAAGATGTGGTGATGTGAGAAGGAGATGGAGTGAGTATTTTGAATATTAGTTGAATGTGTTAGATGATAGAGTGGCACATATAGGGTGTTTTGGTCAAGGTGGTGTAGGAAGTGAAAGGGTTTGAGAGAAAGATTTGGTAAACAGAAAGGAGGTAGTGAAAGCTTTGCGGAAGATGATAGCCAGCAATGAAGCGGGTTTGGATAGTACGGCAGTGGAATTTATTAAAAAAGGGGGTGACTGTGTTGTTCACTACTTGGTAATGATTTTAATGTATGTATGACTCACGGTGAGGTGCCTGTGGATTGGTGGAATGCATGTATAGTGTCATTGTAGAAAGGCAAAGGGGATAAAGGTGAGTACTCATATTACAGAGGTATACGTTTGTTGAGTATTCCTGGGAAATTATACGGGAGGGTGTTGACTGACAGGGTGAAGGCATGTACAGAGCATCGGACTGGGTAAGAGCAATGGGGTTTCAGAAGTGGAAGAGGATGTGTGGTTCAGGAGTTTCTTTTGAAGAATGCATGTGAGAAATACTTAGAAAAGCAAATGGATTTGTATGTAACATTTATGGATCTTGAGAAGGCGTATGATAGAGTTGATAGAGATTCTGTGTGGAAGGGACTGAAAATATATGGTGTGGGAGGCACGTTGTTAGAAGCAGTGAAAAGTTCTTATCGAGGATGTAAGGCATGTGTATGAGTAGGAAGAGAGGAAAGTGATTGGTTCCCAGTGAATGGTGGCTTGTGGCAGGGGTGCATGATGTCTCCATGGTTGTTTAATTTGTTTATGGATGAGGTTGTCAGGGAGGTGAATGCAAGAGTTTTGGAAAGAGGGGCAAGTATGAAGTCTGTTGTGGATGAGAGAGCTTGGGAAGTGAGTCAGTTGTTGTTCACTGATGATACAGCGCTGATGGCTGATTCAGGTGAGAAGCTGCAGAAGCTGGTGACTGAGTTTGGTAAAGTGTGTGAAGGAAGAAAGCTGAGAGTAAATGTGAATAAGAGCAAAGTCATTAGTTATAGTAGGGTTGAGGGACAAGTCAATTGGGAGATAAGTTTGAATGGAGAAAAACTGGAGGGAGTGAAGTGCTTTAGATATCTGGGAGTGGAGTTGGCAGCGGATGGAACCATGGTAGCGGAAGTGAATCACAGGGTGGGGAAGGGAGTGAAATTTCTGGGAGTTGAAAATTGTGTGGAAGGCGAGAACATTATCTCAGAAAGCAAAAATGGGTATGTTTGATGGAATAGTGATGTTATATGGTTACTAGGCTTGGCCTATAGATAGAGTTGTGTGGAGGATGGTGGATGTGTTGGAAATGAGATGTTTTAGGACAATGTGTGGTGTGAAGTGGTTTGATTAAGTAATGAAAGATTAGGAGAGATGTGTGGTAATAAAAAGAGTTTGGTTGAGAAAGCAGAAGAGGGTGCTTTGAAATGGTTTGGTCACATGGAGAGAATGAGTGAGGAAAGATTGACAAAGAGGATATATGTGTCAGAGGTGAAGGGAACAAGGGGAAATGGGAAACTAAATTAGAGGTGGAAGGATGGAGTGAAAAAGATTTTGGACGATCGGGACCTGAACATGCAGGAGGGTGAAAGGCATGCAAGGAATAGAGTGAATTGCGACAACGTGGTATACCGGGGTCGACGTGTTGTCAATGGATTGAACCAGGGCATGTGAAGCGTCTGGGGTAAACCATAAAAAGTTCTGTGGGGCCTGGATGTTGAAAGGGAGCTGTGGTTTCGGTGCATTATACATGACAGCTAGACACTGAGTGTGAATGAATGTGGCCTTTATTGTCTTTTCCTAGCGCTATCTCGTGCATATGCGGGGAGAGGGGCTTGTCGTTTCATGTGTGGCGGGGTGGCGACGAGAATGAATAAAGGCAGCAAGTATGAATTATGTACATGCATATATATGTGTATGTCTATGTATGTATATACATGTATACATTGAAATGTATAGGTATATGTGCGTGTGTGGACGTGTATATATATACATGTGTGTATGGGTGGGTTGGGCAATCCTTTCGTCCGTTTCCTTGAGCTATATATATAGGGGCAAATGGGGTGCGACAGTATCATTAGATTTCAGAGAGAATAAAAAGATGTTTTGGAAGGAGCTAAACAACATGCTAAGACAAGAGAACAAATGGGAACATCGGTGAAGGGGCAGATGGGGAGGTAATAACAAGTTGTGATGAAGTGAGAAGGAGATGGAGTGACTATTTTCTATGTTTGTTGAATGTGTTTGATGATAGAGTGGCAGATATTAGGTGTTTTAGCTGGGGTGGTTGCAAAGTGAAAGGGTTATGGGGTATTGTGTCAAATTCTTTTAAAAAGTGTATTACTGTGTCGTTGATTGGTTCGTAAGGATATTCACTATATGTATGAATCATCGTCAAGTGACTGAGCATTTGCGTGATACATGCATAGTGCCACTGTACAAATGCAAAGGGGATAAAATTGATTGTTATAATTACAGAGGCATAAGTTTGTTGAATATTCCTGGAAAATTGTATGGGAGGATATTGATTGAGAGGATAAAGGGATGTACAGAGCATCAGACTGGGGGAGAGCAGTGAGGTTTCAGAAGTGTTAGAGGATGTGTGGATCAGGTGTTTGCACTGAAGAATGTATGTGAGAAATGCTTAGAAAAACAAATGGATTTGTATTTAGCATATATGGATCTGGAAAAGGCATATGATAGTGTTGATAGAGATGCTATGTGGAAGGTTTTAAAATTATATGGCGTGGGAGGTAAGTTGCTAGAAGCAGTGAAAACTTTTTTTCAATAAGTAAGGCATGTGTACGAGTAGGAATAGAGGAAAGTGATTGGTTCCCAGTGAATGTCGCTTTGGGGCTAGGAGAGACTGAGTACAGAACAGAAAAAGGTGAGAGCAAAGGACGCAAGGGGAGTGGGGGAGAAATGGGATGTATTCAGGGAAGCAGTGATGGCTTGCGCAAAAGATCCTTGTGGCATGAGAAGCGTGGGAGGTGAGCTGATTAGAAAGGGTGGTGGGATGAAGAATTAAGATTAATAGTGAAAGAGAAGAGAAAGGCATATAGACCATTTTTGCAGGGAAATAATGCAAATGAATGAGAGATGTATAAAAGAAAGAGGCAGGAGGTCAAGAGAAGGGCACAAGAGGTGAAAAAGAGGGCAAATGAGAGTTGGGGTGAGAGAATATCATTAAATTTTAGGGAGAATAAAAAGATGTTTTGGAAGGAGGTAAATTAAGCGCGTAAGACAAGAGAACAAATAGGAACATCCATGAAGGGGGCTAATGGGGAGGTAATAACTAGTAGTGGTAATGTGTGAAGGAGATGGAGTGAGTATTTTGCAGGTTTGCTGAATGTGTTAGATGACAGAGTGGCAGATATAGGGTGTTTTGGTTGAGGTGGCGTGCGAAGTGAGAGGGTCAGGGAGATTGATTTGGTAAACAGAGAAGAGGTAGTGAAAGCTTTGTGGAAGATGAAAGCTGGCAAGGCGGCAGGTTTGGATGGTATTGCAGTGGAATTTATAAAAAAAAAAAAGGGGTGAATGTGTTGTTGACTGGTTGGTGAGGATATAAAATGTATGTATGGCTCATTGTGAGGTTCCTGAGGATTGGCGGGATGCATGCATAGTGCCACTGTACAAAGGGAAAGGAGATAAAGGTGCATGTTCAAATTACATAACATATACACATATATTCATTTATATCTATTATACCTGACTTGAATGCTCCATTACATTTATTCATTGTACTTGATTGCTCCACTATAGTAAATATACTTACACTTATACTTTGTCGCTGTCTCCCGCGTTTGCGAGGTAGCGCAAGGAAACAGACGAAAGAAATGGCCCAACCCCCCCCATACACATGTATATACATACGTCCACACACGCAAATATACATACCTACACAGCTTTCCATGGCTTACCCCAGACGCTTCACAGAGCATCAGATCGGGGAAGAGCAGTGTGGTTTCAGAAGTGGTAGAGGATGTGTGGATCAGGTGTTTGCTTTGAAGAATGTATGTGAGAAATACTTAGAAAAGCAAATGGATTTGTATGTAGCATTTATGGATCTGGAGAAGGCATATGATAGAGTTGATAGAGATGCTCTGTGGAAGGTATTAAGAATATATGGTGTGGGAGGAAAGTTGTTAGAAGCACTATAGTAAAATGTGTGAGATACTCTCAGCCTCTAAGGAGCGCAAGGGGCAAATGAAACTGGAGACAACATCATACATCAGGTATGCAGAGGATTTTAATGGCTATTGCCCACTAAGATTTATATGCTTAATCATTACATCAAGGTTTAAATATTTATAAAGCACTTGATCCAGCAGGTTATGGTGATTTAAAAGGATCAAATATTTTTTCAAATATCTGAAATATTGTTATTATTTTAAAAAGCTGATGGAGACAACTTTTTGATACAGTAAGGACAGAAATGGTTAAAATGCTCAGTTACAGTTCCAAAGCAATATATACTTTGCAATCCAAACAGGTAACAGTTCAATCCAATACTAAAATCGTTCTGGTAATTCCCACTTAACAGCATCAAGCACTTACTGTTAGGTGAAACATACCATCCAACAAAAAAGGGCAAAATATTATCAGATGCAGAAGGGATAAACACAAGAAAATACTTGAGAGGAAAACACATCAGTATATTTATCTTCATCAGTACAGAACAAGGTATTCAGCATATGTGAAAACTCCACAAATAACTGTGTTTCCCATCACACTGAATCAGCTAATCAATCATACAATGGAAGAAGACTTGTGGACAAAATCTGACATTCATAATCTCAAACAAACTGTCTCTTGTTTTTGAATTCATATATTACTGGCAACAAAACAAGAAAACAATCTGAAAATGAGGGACAAAGTTAACATGAACACACATCTAACAGGAAGTGAAAAAAATATTCTTGGCTGTATCATCCAGCTTTAAATTCTCCATTTCCCATTATCATTAGGAAACAGGACCTATAAAGGAAGGATAGTTTAAAAAAAAGAAAAGAAAAAATTTGTGCACTCTAGTGTCTCAAATCTGGCAACCTTGGTGCCAGAAATTTCTGGATACTGAACTTTCCAAATTTTGGGGACCTGATTGCAAACTGAAAAAGTAATAGCTTAACCCATGGAATATTCTTTTCAAAACATTTAAGATTATGCAAATTTCATAAAATTTTACATATACATTTAGATTTACTATAAATCTTTTACTGTTTCTGATCTTAAAGTGTACACTACAGAAGCATTAAGCAGCTACTTATTTGAAGTGTTTGGGTGGGCATCTAGCCTAGTTGAGGCTGAAGGTGAGTAAGTATGAGTGTCATTTTGCTACAATGAAGCTAATGCCTTAAAAGCAGCATTTCATCTAACACAGAAACTGGTCCAGATGTGCTCAGAGGAACAAGACTCAGGCTCAGACACATTAGACAAGGGGATGATGGAGTGAAACTTCGGTAATAAAGCAATGATAGCTTCTTAAATATGCATGGTTCTTGCAGGATAACTTGTTTAATGTAATTACAATTTTCTTTGATATGCTTTGTTCTCTTGCACAAGTTCTTTGAGTCAAACACCTGGTACACATATTTCATACCTCTTTTGAAGCCACAAAGCTCCTCCCAAATCAGATGTTCTGTGCATGCCAACACACTTTTAATCACCTTTCTCCATGCTCTTTACAAGGCACTCCCAGGAGACTTATATCTCAGTAATTCTAGCATTCCCATTCACTCTGCCTCTATACAAGAGCACTATACGTGCAAGGAAACTTTTTCCAGTCCACACTTTCCAATGAAATTTCCATGACAGTATCCTCCCTGCATGAGTACGGTATGCTACTTTTTTCTCATCTTCTTGCTCTTAGCAAGTGAGATGAAGGAGGAAGTGGTTGGAGAAAAGCCTTTTGCTTTGCTATCATGTTTGTCCTCGATTTTTAGGACAAAGTACATATATCCTTGTTAAAAACCATCAGATCTGTTATCTGTCATAACATGTACACAAACAATTTCATCCCCTTTCTTGACACACTCAACAGCAATCCCAGCCTCTTCTGCCACTTTGCCACACTTCATGTTAAGCAAAACTTTCACAACCTATTCTCCTTTCACCAAACCATTCACCAAGACTTTCTCATTCCACATATCTTTTAATTCTGAACACACCACATCAGCCACCTTGACAGTCCTTCAATACACTCATTTTATCTCTTTTCATCACTTCTATGTCTGTAACAGTTTCTCGTCTGCACACCTGAATGTCATTCCACTTTGTTCTCTTGATCTCTTAACTTGAGGAATTTCTGTGAGAAATACTCAAAGTAAACTGTATGTGGCATTTACTAATCTGAAGAGAGTGTGTGATACAGTTAACTGAGAGGCCTTGTGGAAGGTGTTATGAATATATAGGTAAACGAAAAGTTACCACACAGAGTGAGGACTTTTAAAGTAAAAGTAGGGAGAGAGATGAGTGAGAGGTTCTCAGGGAAAAAGGGTCTGTATCAGGAATGTGCGATGCCATAGTGGGTGTTTAATCAGATCACAGATGGGATGGTGATGGAAGTAAATGAACAGAACATGGGGGGAAGGTCTGCAGTATACTTAGGGTTGGGAAGCATGAGAGTTGGATTAACTGCTGCCTGGGTGAGTCAAAGGTTGGAAGAAGGTATTACAATCATGGGTATATTAAGGAGTGTGTGGAACAAGAGGTCAGTGTCTGTCATGGAAAAGATGGCTGAGCTTCAAGATATACTAGTCCTAAAAGCACTGCATGGATTTTCTTGGGCCTTGAATGCAACACAGAAGATGGTGATGGGTTGGATATGATATGTCTGAGGATGGTATGTGGTGTAAGGCAGGTTGATCCTGTAAAAAAATAATTGTGAGAAAGTAGTGTGGAAGTAAAAGTAGTCTGATTGAGGGAGCTAACTTGGGTAAACTGAAATAGTCCAGACATATGGAGAGCATGGGCAAAGAAAAATTGACAAAAAAGATCTATATGTCAGAAATAGAAGGAGATAAAGGAAGCATGTAGATTGAGGAGGAGATGGAATGATAAGAGTGAAGGAGGCTTTGAGGTATCAGGGCCTAAACAATCAGGAGAGTAAGAGGCATGCAGGGAATAGAACGAACTGGAATGAAGTGATATCTGAGAGGCGATGTGCTGTTAACAGGGTGAACAGCACATGAAGCAATTAATGTAAACCATGGAATGGTCTGTGGGGCTGAGCTGAGGATGGTAACATCTGGTCTCATTACATTATGCATGACATAGAGAGTGAACGTGTGCACTGTTCATTTGTTCATGATGCTGCAATACCAAAGCATGGGAAGCAATTAAGTGAAAAAAAAATAGCTTTTCTTTGATGTAGATGAAGGTAGTGATAGGTGATTACAATTAATATGAAGTGCTGAGAATTACATCAAGTATCAGTACTCTTGCAAGAACAAGGTTTAGAAAGTTACCAGATTACAGACTCCCAAATTTGAAGCATTAGAGTGTTTTCAACAGAGAAATGTCACTGTTAAATGAGCACTTATGGCATGGAACAGTCAGTGATTTTGTGGAATAACCAATTACAAAATAAACTCTGGTATGTAATGTTAAAGTGAAATGTTCAAAAAATTACCCAACGCGAAAAGAAACTTGAATTTAGGTAACTAGAACCCATGACAAAAAAATCCCTCTTTCCAAATGATAAAACTTTAAACTTAATAACAATATAAAATTTTGCTTTTATAAGGTATGATTTTTATAATCTTAATTATTATAACTGCTTTCAACATTTTCATGTAAAATTGTTTCCCAACAACTAAAACCACACAATTATTTCTGAAGTTCTCCAAGTCAATTAACTAAATTAGTGGAATGGAAGAAAAATGGAAAGTCTAACTTAATATCACAAATTTCTCCTGTCTGTACATGTAATTGTTTGTGTGTGCATTAAGCCTTTGTGCCAAATATCAGAAAAACAAAATATATTATGTCAAATGTGATTAGACATTCTAATGCTTTTCATGACAAAGTTGAAGAAAACACTGTACAACTTTTAACTATTTGAATTAGCACATAATTGATACCTATATTCCTTATCTAATTTCTAGAAAAATTAATTCTAGTACAAATCTATTTTCCTTTCCATTACCTTTATCATAAATTTAACTACCAATTAAATACTAATTAAATATACAACTACTCAATGTTAACTTGCATCATAACTTGCATCACAACTATACATTTCTTACTGAATATCAAACTAAAGGACACTTGCTAAACATTAATGCTGTGCAATCTAATATTGACAATGATAGAGTGATATACATAATTTTCCAAAAATTACACTGGGTCTAAACAAAGATTTAGAAACTAGAAAGTGAAAAGGCAAATAAATATGTTACATAAATATGCTAACATTATTTTGCTAATAAGACCATTGGTAAGCCTGACTATATATTTCCATATCTAACATATCCTTATACAGGTGTTTAAGAACTCTAACTGCTTGTGATTATACTGTGAGTGAGACATGAGCCTCAGTAAGTATGTATCTTTGTCTATGGACCAAAAAGAGAAAATCTAGCAAAGGACTTTCTCACTCTAAAGCATACCACCATTTCCCTGCTCCTGAGTGGAGTCCAGCCTCAAAGCCACAGAAGCCCCACAAAGAGGGTCCTGGGGTTGCATAATATAACAATGACATGCTTACACAAATACTGTACAGGATTATAAAACATTATAAAAATCAATTTGTCACAAAATCTGCAAAGTAAAATCTGGAAACATAGCATTAACTTAGGCAAAATACATTTAATCAGAGAGTGAATTTCAGACTCATGTAAATCTTCTGTTTTTCTAAGATATTCATCAACTCCAGGGGTAAATCATCTTAAATGAATAGATTAGGTCTTAACTTCATGTGTTTTTGTAACTGATAGTACATTTGGATGCACTTTCCAGTTCCTTGAGAACCTATAATTACCTATCAAGGATGAAAAAGGTAAAAAAATTATCCTGGTAACCAGGTTTGAAAAACAGTCTTTCTTAAAAAAGAGAAGAAAAGCTGAGGGTACTACTGCTTGACTATGATGATATGTCCATGCACCATTTCTAAATAATTAGGTAACACTAAAAAAATATATTTTGACTCCAGAACAACTGCAAATGACCAATCATCATTAGATCATTAATTACAGGCTAAATAAACAAAGGTCTGAACAACTGCAAATGACCAATCATCATTAGATTAATAATTACAGGCAAGATAAACAAAGCTCTATCTTGTTACCAAATCCCACCTTATCTCAGACCCATCAGCCAAACAGATACCAGAATTCATGGGGCCATAAAAAAACAAAAACTAAGATGAGTTTGCAATGTAAGCACTTAGCTTGCCTGCTTGGGCTCTCAAGCCTCTTAGTCTTGAAAGCCGATCTTCTAAAGCCTTGGTGTGGCTGCACAAAGCACACTCATATGTAAAAGCCAAAAAAGTCTTTGCCTTCAGAAGGTCCTTAAAATAATCAATTCCTCTCCACCATTCCTCAATCTTCTTAAGGTGGTAAAGCTTCCAGGCAAAAAAATTAGCATACTGCAAGGTGTATGATACAGATATGAAAAATTCTCTGCATCTAGCAGAAAACATCTAATAAAACTGCTTGGCCATAAATCTAAAACTACATCTCAGACTGATAGTTCAAAATTCTACTATTCAAAATCATTTTATTATGTCCAAAAAGAATGATAGAAAAGGAACTCCCTGGTAAACACTCAGGGACTTTCATTTCACTAACTGGAAATCTTATTTCAACTTAATTATTTAGGGTTTGAAATCCATATTCTGCAAAAGCAAAGCCAAAGACCTCTACATACCTAACATATGATATGGCCAAGTTGCAGATCTGATGCATTTATACTTTGATACATTTCTATCAATATCTGGAAATACAAATTACCATTAATATCTCAAAAGAGAAGAGCAACTAACTAACATACAAAGGAAAAATGGAGTCAGGGTTTGCAAATGCAGAATGGAAGCTGCACTCAGAATGTAAAACCTAAGTACCTTTGAAATAAAAGTTGTGCTGCTCTTATATATATATATATATTGCGCAAAAGATGCATGTGGCATGAGAAGAGTGGGAGGTGGGTTGATTAGAAAGGGTAGTGAGTGGTGGGATGAAGAAGTAAGAGTATTAGTGAAAGAGAAGAGAGAGGCATTTGGACGATTTTTGCAGGGAAAAAATGAAATTGAGTGGGAGATGTATAAAAGAAAGAGACAGGAGGTCAAGAGAAAGGTGCAAAAGGTGAAAAAAAGGGCAAATGAGAGTTGGGGTGAGAGAGTATCATTAAATTTTAGGGAGAATAAAAAGATGTTCTGGAAGGAGGTAAATAAAGTGCGTAAGACAAGGGAGCAAATGGGAACTTCAGTGAAGGGTGCAAATGGGGAGGTGATAACAAGTAGTGGTGATGTGAGAAGGAGATGGAGTGAGTATTTTGAAGGTTTGTTGAATGTGTTTGATGATAGAGTGGCAGATATAGGGTGTTTTGGTTGAGGTGGTGTGCAAAGTGAGAGAGTTAGGGAAAATGATTTGGTAAACAGAGAAGTGGTAGTGAAAGCTTTGCGGAAGATGAAAGCCGGCAAGGCAGCAGGTTTGGATGGTATTGCAGTGGAATTTATTAAAAAAGGGGGTGACTGTATTATTGACTGGTTGGTAAGGTTACTTAATGTATGTATGACTCATGGTGAGGTGCCTGAGGATTGGCGGAATGCGTGCATAGTGCCATTGTACAAAGGCAAAGGGGATAAGAGTGAGTGCTCAAATTACAGAGGTATAAGTTTCTTGAGTATTCCTGGTAAATTATATGGGAGGGTATTGATTGAGAGGGTGAAGGCATGTACAGAGCATCAGATTGGGGAAGAGCAGTGTGGTTTCAGAAGTGGTAGAGGATGTGTGGATCAGGTGTTTGCTTTGAAGAATGTATGTGAGAAATACTTAGAAAAGCAAATGGATTTGTATGTAGCATTTATGGATCTGGAGAAGGCATATGATAGAGTTCATAGAGATGCTCTGTGGAAGGTATTAAGAATATATGGTGTGGGAGGAAAGTTGTTAGAAGCAGTGAAAAGTTTTTATCGAGGATGTAAGGCATGTGTACGTGTAGGAAGAGAGGAAAGTGATTGGTTCTCAGTGAATGTAGGTTTGCGGCAGGGGTGTGTGATGTCTCCATGGTTGTTTAATTTGTTTATGGATGGGGTTGTTAGGGAGGTAAATGCAAGAGTTTTGGAAAGAGGGGCAAGTATGAAGTCTGTTGGGGATGAGAGAGCTTGGGAAGTGAGTCAGTTGTTGTTCGCTGATGATACAGCGCTGGTGGCTGATTCATGTGAGAAACTGCAGAAGCTGGTGACTGAGTTTGGTAAGGTGTGTGGAAGAAGAAAGTTAAGAGTAAATGTGAATAAGAGCAAGGTTATTAGGTACAGTAGGGTTGAGGGTCAAGTCAATTGGGAGGTGAGTTTGAATGGAGAAAAACTGGAGGAAGTGAAGTGTTTTAGATATCTGGGAGTGGATCTGGCAGTGGATGGAACCATGGAAGCGGAAGTGGATCATAGGGTGGGGGAGGGGGCGAAAATTCTGGGGGCCTTGAAGAATGTGTGGAAGTCGAGAACATTATCTCGGAAAGCAAAAATGGGTATGTTTGAAGGAATAGTGGTTCCAACAATGTTGTATGGTTGCGAGGCGTGGGCTATGGATAGAGTTGTGCGCAGGAGGATGGATGTGCTGGAAATGAGATGTTTGAGGACAATGTGTGGTGTGAGGTGGTTTGATCGAGTGAGTAACGTAAGGGTAAGAGAGATGTGTGGAAATAAAAAGAGCGTCGTTGAGAGAGCAGAAGAGGGTGTTTTGAAGTGGTTTGGGCACATGGAGAGAATGAGTGAGGAAAGATTGACCAAGAGGATATATGTGTCGGAGGTGGAGGGAACGAGGAGAAGAGGGAGACCAAATTGGAGGTGGAAAGATGGAGTGAAAAAGATTTTGTGTGATCGGGGCCTGAACATGCAGGAGGGTGAAAGGAGGGCAAGGAATAGAGTGAATTGGATCGATGTGGTATACCGGGGTTGACGTGCTGTCAGTGGATTGAATCAAGGCATGTGAAGCGTCTGGGGTAAACCATGAAAAGCTATGTAGGTATGTATATTTGAGTGTGTGGATGTATGTATATACATACATGTGTATGGGGGGGGGGGCATTTCTTTCGTCTGTTTCCTTGCGTGTCTTCGAAGGCGACTAAAAGGGGAGGGAGCGGGGGGCTGGAAATCCTCCCCTCTCGTTTTTTTTTTTTAAATTTTCCAAAAGAAGGAACAGAGGGGGCCAGTTGAGGATATTCCAAAAAAGGCCCAGTCCTCTGTTCTTAGCGCTACCTCGCTAACGCGGGAAATGGCGAATAGTCTAAAAGAAGAAAGAAAGATATATATATATATATATATATTTTAATTTATTTATTTATTTTCCTTTGTCGCTGTCTCCCGCATTTGAGAGGAGCGCAAGGAAACAGAAGAAAGAAATGGCCAAACCCACCCCCATACACATGTATATACACACACGTCCACACACGCAAATATACATACCTATATGTACACATATATATACACACACAGACACATACATATATACCCATGCGCACAATTCACACTGTCTGCCTTTATTCATTCCCATCGCCACCTTGCAGCACATGGAATAACATCCCCCTCCCCCCTCATGTGTGCGAGGTAGAGCTAGGAAAAGATAACAAAGGCCCCATTCATTCACACTCAGTCTCCAGCTGTCATGCAATAATGCCCAAAACCACAGCTCCCTTTCCACATCCAGGCCCCACACAACTTTCCATGGTTTACCCCAGACGCTTCACATGCCCTGATTCAATCCACTGACAGCACGTCAACCTGGTATACCACATCGATCCAATTCACTCTATACCTTGCCCGCCTTTCACCCTCCTGCATGCTCAGGCCCCGATCACTCAAAATCTTTTTCACTCCATCATTCCACCTCCAATTTGGTCTCCCACTTCTCCTCGTTCCCTCCACCTCCGACACATATATCCTCTTGGTCAATCTTTCCTCACTCATTCTCTCCATGTGCCCAAACCATTTCAAAACACCCTCTTCTGCTCTCTCAACCACGCTCTTTTTATTTCCACACATCTCTCTCACCCTTACATTACTTACTCGATCAAACCACCTCACGCCACACATTGTCCTCAAACATCTCATTTCCAGCACATCCACCCTCCTGCACACAACTCTATCCATAGCCCACACCTCGCAACCATACAACACTGTTGGAACCACTATTCCTTCAAACATACCCATTTTTGCTTTCCGAGATAATGTTCTCGACTTCCACACATTCTTCAATGATCCCATGACTTTCGCCTCCTCCCCCACCCTATGATTCACTTCCACTTCCATGGTTCCATCCGCTGCCAGATCCACTCCCAGATATCTAAAACACTTTACTTCCTCCAGTTTTTCTCCATTCAAACTTACCTCCCAATTGACTTGACCCTCAACCCTACTGTACCTAAATACCTTGCTCTTATTCACATTTACTCTTAACTTTCTTCTTTCACACACTTTACCAAACTCAGTCACCAGCTTCTGCAGTTTCTCACATGAATCAGCCACCAGCGCTGTATCATCAGCGAACAACAACTGACTCAATTCCCAAGCTCTCTCATCCACAACAGACTTCATACTTGCCCCTCTTTCCAAAACTCTTGCATTCACCTCCCTAACAACCACATCCATAAACAAATTAAACAACCATGGAGACATCACATACCCCTGCTGCAAACCTACATTCACTGAGAACCAATCACTTTCCTCTCTTCCTACACGTACACATGCCTTACATCCTAGATAAAAACTTTTCACTGCTTCTAACAACTTACCTCCCACACCATATATTCTTAATACCTTCCACAGAGCATCTCTATGAACTCTATCATATGCCTTCTCCAGATCCATAAATGCTACATACAAATCCATTTGCTTTTCTAAGTATTTCTCACATACATTCTTCAAAGCAAACACCTGATCCACACATCCTCTACCACTTCTGAAACCACACTGCTCTTCCCCAATCTGATGCTCTGTACATATATATATATATATATATATATATATATATATATATATATATATAGAGGGTTAGGGAAAATGATTTGGTAAACAGAGAAGAGGTAATAAAAGCTTTGCGGAGGATGAAAGCCGGCAAGGCAGCAGGTTTGGATGGTATTGCAGTGGAATCTATTAAAAAAGGGGGTGACTGTATTGTTGACTGGTTGGTAAGGTTATTTAATGTATGTATGACTCATGGTGAGGTGCCTGAGGATTGGCGGAATGCATGCATAGTGCTATTGTAAGGCAAAGGGGATAAGAGTGAGTGCTCAAATTACAGAGGTATAAGTTTGTTCAGTATTCCTGGTAAATTATATGGGAGGGTACTGATTGAGAGGGTGAAGGCATGTACAGAGCATCAGATTGGGGAAGAGCAGTGTGGTTTCAGAAGTGGTAGAGGATGTGTGGATCAGGTGTTTGCTTTGAAGAATGTATGTGAGAAATACTTAGAAAAGCAAATGGATTTGTATGTAGCATTTATGGATCTGGAGAAGGCATATGATAGAGTTGACAGAGATGCTCTGTGGAAGATATTAAGAATATATGGTGTGGGAGGCAAGTTGTTAGAAGCAGTGAAAAGTTTTTATCGAGGATGTAAGGCATGTGTACGTGTAGGAAGAGAGGAAAGTGATTGGTTCTCAGTGAATGTAGGTTTGCGGCAGGGGTGTGTGATGTCTCCATGGTTGTTTAATTTGTTTATGGATGGGGTTGTTAGGGAGGTGAATGCAAGAGTTTTGGAAAGAGGGGCAAGTATGAAGTCTGTTGTGGATGAGAGAGCTTGGGAAGTGAGTCAGTTGTTGTTCACTGATGATAGAGCGCTGGTGGCTGATTCATGTGAGAAACTGCAGAAGCTGGTGACTGAGTTTGGTAAAGTGTGTGAAAGAAGAAAGTTAAGAGTAAATGTGAATAAGAGCAAGGTTATTAGGTACAGTAGGGTTGAGGGTCAAGTCAATTGGGAGGTAAGTTTGAATGGAGAAAAACTGGAGGAAGTAAAGTGTTTTAGATATCTGGGAGTGGATCTGACAGCGGATGGAACCATGGAAGCGGAAGTGGATCATAGGGTGGGGGAGGGGGCGAAAATTCTGGGGGCCTTGAAGAATGTGTGGAAGTCGAGAACATTATCTCGGAAAGCAAAAATGGGTATGTTTGAAGGAATAGTGGTTCCAACAATGTTGTATGGTTGTGAGGCGTGGGCTATGGATAGAGTTGTGCGCAGGAGGGTGGATGTGCTGGAAATGAGATGTTTGAGGACAATGTGTGGTGTGAGGTGGTTTGATCGAGTAAGTAATGTAAGGGTAAGAGAGATGTGTGGAAATAAAAAAAGCATGGTTGAGAGAGCAGAAGAGGGTGTTTTGAAATGGTTTGGGCACATGGAGAGGATGAGTGACGAAAGATTGACCAACAGGATATATGTGTCGGAGGTGGAGGGAACGAAGACAAGTGGGAGACCAAATTGGAGGTGGAATGATGGAGTGAAAAAGATTTTGAGTGATCGGGGCCTGAACATGCAGGAGGGTGAAAGGAGGGCAAGGAATAGAGTGAATTGGATCGATGTGGTATACTGGGGTTGACGTGGGATGAAGAAGTAAGAGTATTAGTGAAAGAGAAGAGAGAGGCATTTGGACGATTTTTGCAGGGAAAAAATGCAATTGAGTGGGAGAAGTATAAAAGAAAGAGACAGGAGGTCAAGAGAAAGGTGCAAGAGGTGAAAAAAAGGGCAAATGAGAGTTGGGGTGAGAGACTATCAGTAAATTTTAGGGAGAATAAAAAGATGTTCTGGAAGGAGGTAAATAGGGTGCGTAAGACAAAAGAGCAAATGGGAACTTCAGTGAAGGGCGTAAATGGGGAGGTGATAACAAGTAGTGGTGATGTGAGAAGGAGATGGAATGAGTATTTTGAAGGTTTGTTGAATGTGTCTGATGACAGAGTGGCAGATATAGGGTGTTTGGGTCGAGGTGGTGTGCAAAGTGAGAGGGTTAGGGAAAATGATTTGGTAAACAGAGAAGAGGTAGTAAAAGCTTTGCGGAAGATGAAAGCCGACAAGGCAGCAGGTTTGGATGGTATTGCAGTGGAATTTATTAAAAAAGGGGGTGACTGTATTGTTGACTGGTTGGTAAGGTTATTTAATGTATGTATGACTCATGGTGAGGTGCCTGAGGATTGGCGGAATGCGTGCATAGTGCCATTGTACAAAGGCAAAGGGGATAAGAGTGAGTGCTCAAATTACAGAGGTATAAGTTTGTTGAGTATTCCTGGTAAATTATATGGGAGGGTATTGATTGAGAGGGTGAAGGCATGTACAGAGCATCAGATTGGGGAAGAGCAGTGTGGTTTCAGAAGTGGTAGAGGATGTGTGGATCAGGTGTTTGCTTTGAAGAATATATATCCCTGGGGATAGGGGATTAAGAATACTTCCCACGTATTCCCTGCGTGTCGTAGAAGGCGACTAAAAGGGGAGGGAGCGGGGGGCTGGAAATCCTCCCCTCTCGTTTTTTTTTTTTTAAATTTTCCAAAAGAAGGAACAGAGGGGGCCAGTTGAGGATATTCCAAAAAAGGCCCAGTCCTCTGTTCTTAGCGCTACCTTGCTAACGCGGGAAATGGCGAATAGTTTAAAAAAAAAAAAAAAAAAAAAAAAATATATATATATATATATATATATATATATATATATTTTTTTTTTTTTTTTTTTTTTTTTATACTTTGTCGCTGTCTCCCGCGTTTGCGAGGTAGCGCAAGGAAACAGACGAAGGAAATGGCCCAGCCCCCCCCATACACATGTATATACATACGTCCACACATGCAAATATACGTACCTACACAGCTTTCCATGGTTTACCCCAGACGCTTCACATGCCTTGATTCAATCCACTGACAGCACGTCACCCCGGTATACCACATCGCTCCAATTCACTCTATTCCTTGCCCTCCTTTCACCCTCCTGCATGTTCAGGCCCCGATCACACAAAATCTTTTTCACTCCATCTTTCCACCTCCAATTTGGTCTCCCTCTTCTCCTCGTTCCCTCCACCTCCGACACATATATCCTCTTGGTCAATCTTTCCTCACTCATCCTCTCCATGTGCCCAAACCACTTCAAAACACCCTCTTCTGCTCTCTCAACCCCGCTCTTTTTATTTCACACATCTCCTTTTCCCCTTTAAAATTTTCTTACCGATCAAAACCCCCCTCACACCCCACATTTTTCCTCAAAAAATCTCATTTCCAGCACCCCTCCACCTCCTGTGCAAACTCTATCCAACCCACGCCTCCCCAAAACCCTACAAAATTGTTGGAACCCAAATTTCCCTTTAAACAAAAACCCTTTTTGGGTTTTCCCCAGATAAAAATTTTCGACTTCCACAAAAATTTTTTCAATGCCCCCCTACTTTTTTTCCCCCCCCCCCACCCTATGATTCCCCTTCCCCCATTTCCTTGGGTTTTTTAAACATGCAGGAGGGAGAAAGGAGGGCAAGGAATAGAGATGAATTGCTCGATGTGGAACGCTGGGGTTGTACGTGGGCAGATGACGATGAAGAGTCTTAGTGCAAAGAGAAAGAGAGAGGCATTTAGGACGATATTGCAGGGAAACAAATGCAATTGGGTGAGAAGTAAAAAGAAAGAGACAGAGGTCACGAGAAAGGTTGCCCGAGGAGAAACCCAGGCGAAATGAGCGTTTGGTGGGAGATAGACGATGCAGTAAATTTTAGGGTAGAATGAACAAGATGTTCTGGAAGGAGGTAAATCGGGTGCGTAAGGAAAACACAAGAGCAAATGGAACTTCACTGACAGGGCGTAACAGGGAGGTGCTACAGTAGAGGTGCTGTGAGAAGGAGAATGGAATAGTATTTTGAAGTTAGTTGAATGTTCCTGATGACAGATGGCAGATATATAGGGTGTTTGGGTCGAGTAGGTGTGCAAAGGGAGGGTTAGGGAAAATGATTTGGTAACCAGAGAAGAGGTAGTACAAGCTTTGGCGGAAGAATGAAAGCCGACAAGGCAGCAGGTTTTGGATGGATCTTCGCAGTGGAATATTATTAAAAAAGGGGTGACTGTTATTGTTGACTGGTTGGTAAGGTTAATTTATGTATGTATGACTCATGGTGAGGTGCCTGAGGATTGGCGGAATGCGTGCATAGTGCCATGTACAAAGCAAGAAGGATAAGAGTGAGTCACAATTACAGAGGTATAAAGTTGTTGAGTATCCTGGCTAAAATTATATGTGAGGGTATGATTGAGAGGGTGAAAGCCTTGTAACAGAGCATCAGATTGGGGAAGAGCAGTGTGTCCAGAAGTTGGTAGAGGATGTGTGGATCACGGTGTTTTGCTTGAAAGAATATATAGCCCTGGGGATTAGGGATTAAGGATACTATCCCCCAGTATTCCCTGCGTGTCGTAAAGGCGACAAAAATGGAGGGAAGCGGGGGCTGGAAATCATCCCCACGTTTTGATTTTTTTAAATATCCAAAAGAAGGAACAGAGGGGGGCCAGTTGAAGGAAATCCAAAAAAGGAGGACCAGTCCTCTGTTCAATAGCGCTAACCTTGCTAACAGCGGGAAAATGCGAATAGTTTAAAAACAAAAAAAAAAAAAATATATATAAATATATATATATATAATATATATATAGAAATATATAATATATATATTTTTTTTTATTGTTTATACTTGGGTCCGCTGTCTCCCGCATTTGCGAGGTAGGCGCACGGAAACAGACGAGGAAAATGGCCCAGCCCCCCCCATACACATGTATATACATCCGTCCACACAGGTCAATATACGTACCTACACAGCTTTCCATGGTTTACCCCAGACGCTTCACAATGCCTTGACTTCAATCCACCATCCACTGACAGCACGTCACCACCGGATACCACATCGCTCCAATCACTCAATTTCCTTAGCCCTGCCTTTCACCCCCTCCTGCAGTTACAGGCCCCAGATCACGCAAAATCTTTTATTCAACTCCATCCTTGTCCACCACCAATATGGTCTCCCTCTTCTCCTCGTTCCTCCACCTCCGGACACATAGATCCTCTTTGGTCCAATCTTTCCTCACTCATCCTCTCCATTTGCCCAAACCACTGTCAAAACACCTCTTTCGCTCTCTTCAACCACGATCTTTTTATTTCCACACATCACTCCTTACCCTTACGTAATACTTACGCGATCAACCACTCACAACCACACATTGTCTCAAGACATCTCATTTCCACACACCCATCCCTCCTGTCACAAACTCTATCCATAGCCCACGCCTCGCAAACCATACAACATTGTGAACCACTATTCCTTCAAACTACCCAATGTTGCCTTCCCGAGATAAGGTTTCCCGACTTCCACACATTCTTCCAAGGCCCCCAGAATTTCCGCCCCCTCCCCTCAACCCTATGTATACACTTCCGCTTCCATGGTTCCATCCACTGCCAGATCCACTCCCAAGATATCTAAAACACTCACTTTCCACCATAGTGTTTTCTCCATATAGGAACAAGAATGGGCCAGGTGAGGGTATTCCCTCAAAGGCCCAGTCCACTGTTCTTAACGCTTACCGTCGCTAATGCGGGAAATGGCGAATATTTTGAAAGAAAGAAAAAGAATATTATATATATAATAATATATATATATATATATATATATATATAATATAGAATAATATATATATAATATATATATACTGGTCATATCTGCTGCTACATTTCTTCAGTAACATAAATAATGTCACTAATTTTTGCTAGTATGGTTTTTAAATTTCACTAATCTGAGATTCATATGATGACTTCCTATGAAGAAAGCAACATTTCCAGTGCATAAAAGTTTTAGCAATGATTTATGCTTAATGTACTGAGAATATACAAAGTTTTTGACAACCAGAATGAGAGTAACAAATTATTATAAATTTTTCCAACTGTCAGAGCCAAAACAAAAGCCGCTTTTATAAAATGTAACTTTCCTCACAAGGTTTTTTGAAAATACAACAATAACAGTAAACCTTAGTAGACACTCTCTAGAGTGAAATCATTAAGGCACACCAATGAAAAGGCAGCTGCATCACATTATTCTGAGTAATAACCATTACTGTCTGTGAATAAAGGAAATTTTTCTGAAAAAAAACCTACTTAATAACATAACACTAAAACAAGCAAGAGTCCAGAATCGCCAAAACTTTGAGACCAATAACTCTGTGCCTCCAACTTGGTCTCTCCGCCTATGAAAATATTCTTAATCCATTAAGATTCTTCATGTCCATAATCCCTGGAGAAAGAGCTACAGCTACAATGTCCTACTTAGTCTTGCATGCTTAGTGCTGAGCTGTAGATAACATGTGGTTCTTTGATTTCCACCCGAAGATAAAAAAACAGTGATTACAATTTGCAGTAGTTTGGGGGCAAATTATCCAAAAAGTCTTTTTCCTTAGAGAAAAATTTCGGGAACAAGAAAATCTAGCAGCAGAAATTCGGGGTTAACTGTCTTTTTAAAAAAAATTTTCCCTTTTTCTTCAAATAAAAAACCCTTGGGCTCAAAAAATTTTTGCACAGCACCCAAAAATAAAGTTTAAAATTTAAAATTTGGCACATTACTGAAATTTTAAATTACCAAAATATGGCAAAAATTACTTTTGGCACACTTAACCCCCAAAAAAAACCTTTGTGAAAAAAAGGAAAATGAAAAAACGCCCGCATGTAAAAATTAAAAAAAACCCTTCCCTCACCTGCAAAAAGAAGAATCAAAAACTTAAAAATTTAAACTTTTTTTTAAAACTCATACTAAAAATTTTGGCTAAAAAGCAACCCATTCACAACCCTTTGGAAAACTTTCACCTTTAAATAAAACCCTTTTTAAATTTTAAAAATAAAAGGGGCACATAAATCACCATTTCAACTGAGATAAAAGGAAGTAAATTGGTTTCAGTGGTTAAAAATTTTTTTGGACAACACCATTTGGGGAAACCCAAAGGGGCAGCCCAAACCTCAAAACATTTCGAAAAAACCCCTAATTTGAAATAACTTTTTCCTTATTTAAAATTTAAACCAAAAAAAAATCATACTGCAAAAATAAAAAAGGGCAAACCAAAAAACCTTTAATCAGAAAACCCAAAATTGATGGGGAAAAAAATACAAAATGTAAAGTGCGGCCATTACATCAAAAACTTTTGTTCAAAATTTTAAATATAAATCAAAACCATTTTTTCCCCCAAAAACCCCTTGAAAAAATTTTTTTTTTTTTTTTTTTTTTTTTTTTTTTTTTTTTTGGGATGAACAAATTTAAACACATTTTACACAAAAACCAAAAACAACCTAAAGCCCACTACAATAAAGTTACACATGGGCTGCCCCTTTTGGCCAAAAAAAGGGCCCACATAATACACCAAAGCCGGGCTAGAAAAGCCCCATCCAAAAAAAAGGGGGGCCTGTCACTAAACAAGGAGCTCAAGCCCCAAGCTTAGTCTTTTTGAATCTGTACAGACACACACGCACACACAAAAACACACACACACACACACGGCACAAAAAATTAAATAATTGCATACAAAACATTTTTTTGGTTGATTACTTTTCTTCAAAAGAACTGGCTTTTTTAAAAGGAAACCCTTTTAAAAATTTCATCCAACCAAACAAAATCTTTTATCTTTTCAATATACCCGGGAAAAGGGAAATTTTGACCCCTTTAGCACTGAAACTGCCAATGAACAAGGTAAAAAAAAATGTTTAAAGCAAAGCCCCCTTAAAATTTCACTGTTTCATTTTTAATAAAAAACATTAAAAAAAGTAATCCCCCAAGAATAATCCCTTTTGCTTCTTGCTGTTTCCCGGTAGAGGTTTTTTGGGAAATTTATGGGGTTTAACCCCACAATCTCAGCATTTAAAATACAAAACGCTTTCACATGCTGAATCACTTCTGTTTTAAAATTTAAATGTTTAAATTTAAATACCCCTTAAATTTCCCAAAGGGCCCTTCCTTTCTTTTAAAGTTTTATCTTATTTTAAAATTTCCCAAAATTTCAGCAAAAATTTCTTGAAGTTTTTGCCTTTCAGAAGCCTATTGTACATTATACGGGCAAAACACAAAGATAAGCGCTAAAGTGCAATGAAACCATAGCAAAAACTGAGGTAAAATGAATGTGGCCTTTTTTTTCTGTTTTCCTGACACTTAAACCTTTTCCCGAAGCAGGGGGGGGGCAATGGGGGTTTCCCCCGAGGGGGTGTGTAGCACAGGGGGAAAAGAAAAAGGGCAACAAAATACGATAATGTACAGGTTCAAAATATGCAATGTTTTGTGTAATTATGTTTTTAAGAAAGTAAAAATTTTATAAGTATATGTAAGTTAAAACCTTTTGGGAAAAATGGGCCTTTATTGGGGTGGGGTGGTTTTGGGGGGTGGTGTTTTGGGTTGTGTTTTGTGTTGTTATATATTAAATTTATAAAAAATAAAATATAATAAACAAAATATACATCCCCACACAGCTTTCCATGGTTTACCCAAGACCTTTTACCTGCCCCCCCCCCCCTTTTAATCCCTTAAAAGCAAAAGCCAAACCCCCGGGGATAACCCACATCGCTCCAATTCACCTCCTTTCCCTTTCCCTCCTTTTTACCCTCCTTTCATTTTTCCCGGGCCCCCAAAAAACAAAATCTTTTTCACTCCAACCTTTTTCCAACCCTCCAAAATTTTGGCTCCCTCTTCTTTCCCGTTTTCCCTCCACCTCCCACACATAAATCCTCTTTTTGGGCAAACTTTCCTCACTCATTCTCCCCCAAAATATTAAAAAAAAAATATATAAATAATAATAAGCATTTCGGTCGAAATGCTGATCTGTTTCACCCCCCCGTTTTAAAAAGATTATGCTTTTTCAATTTTCTTCTTTTTTTATCCCCGGGATTCAGTATTTCCCTTTTTAAAAGTTTTACGTGGCTTCTTTGGGTAAATTCCCCGGCTCACGGAAACGCCCCCGGGACTTGTAAAAACGATCGGCAGCCAACCCCGTACAAACTGGGCCCTTTTAAAGGAAAGTCGTTGGCCAACCCCCCTGCACCACTAAAGTCCCCCAAACCCAACCCCGCAGCAATCATACCCCTCAGATCCCTTTAAAGGGCCCCCTCCACCGATATCCCCCCCCTTCCAAATTGCTTAACAAACCCCTTTACTGCGGGACACTTTTGGACAAAAAAGTTTTTTTGGGGCAAGAAGAGGACGGTGAGGGTTTTAAAGAAGGGTTTTAAAAGAGGAAACTAACGAGAGCAAAACACCCGAAAAGACGTCTGGGAAAACAAAAACCCATTTTTGACGATGAAGGCCTGCACGTGGCGAGAGAATTTACTTGAGGGGGCAGAAATTTAAAATTTTTAAAAAGTGATTGGGGGTCAGCGCGCCGCCCTCGCCGCAGTGTATGGAAAAACAAAATTCCCCCCGAACTTTTAAAGGGGAAGTAAAAAAGTTTATATTTGGTTACGGAGTGATAGTTTTCAAAGCATGGTGTTTTTGACAAGAAAATAGTGAAAATTTGGGGAAAAATGGGAGCTTAGACATTGAAGCTTTTTGGGTACAGTGTGAAAAATTGATGAGAACTGCTATTGACGTTTGTGTGAATAAATTGACATTTCCTTTTCCATAGCCAGAGGTTGAACCATTATGTACATTCATTTTTTCATTCATTTCAAGCTTAAAAGTTGTTTTCGAAAATTGTTTCTTACATTTTTCATATGTATATATATGTATGTGTGTGTGTTTGTGTATAGTAATATTATATATGTATATATCCCAGGGGATAGGGGTGAAAGAATACTTCCCACGTATTCCTCGCGTGTCGTAGAAAGCGACTAGAGGGGACGGGAGCGGGGGGCCGGAAATCCTCCCCTCCTTGTATTAACTTTCTAAAATGGGAAACAGAAGAAGGAGTCACGCGGGGAGTGCTCATCCTCCTCGAAGGCTCAGAGTGGGGTGCCTAAATGTGTGTGGATGTAACCAAGATGTGAAAAAAGGAGAGATAGGTAGTATGTTTGAGGAAAGGAACCTGGATGTTTTGGCTCTGAGTGAAACGAAGCTCAAGGGTAAAGGGGAAGAGTGGTTTGGGAATGTCTGGGGAGTAAAGTCAGGGGTTAGTGAGAGGACAAGAGCAAGGGAAGGAGTAGCAATACTCCTGAAACAGGAGTTGTGGGAGTATGTGATAGAATGTAAGAAAGTAAATTCTCGATTAATATGGGTAAAACTGAAAGTTGATGGAGAGAGGTGGGTGATTATTGGTGCATATGCACCTGGGCATGAGAAGAAAGATCATGAGAGGCAAGTGTTTTGGGAGCAGCTGAATGAGTGTGTTAGTGGTTTTGATGCACGAGACCGGGTTATAGTGATGGGTGATTTGAATGCAAAGGTGAGTAATGTGGCAGTTGAGGGAATAATTGGTATGCATGGGGTGTTCAGTGTTGTAAATGGAAATGGTGAAGAGCTTGTAGATTTATGTGCTGAAAAAGGACTGATGATTGGGAATACCTGGTTTAAAAAGCGAGATATACATAAGTATACTTATGTAAGTAGGAGAGATGGCCAGAGAGCGTTATTGGATTACGTGTTAATTGACAGGCGTGCGAAAGAGAGACTTTTGGATGTTAATGTGCTGAGAGGTGCAACTGGAGGGATGTCTGATCATTATCTTGTGGAGGCTAAGGTGAAGATTAGTATGGGTTTTCAGAAAAGAAGAGTGAATGTTGGGGTGAAGAGGGTGGTGAGAGTAAGTGAGCTTGGGAAGGAGACCTGTGTGAGGAAGTACCAGGAGAGACTGAGTACAGAATGGAAAAAGGTGAGAACAATGGAAGTAAGGGGAGTGGGGGAGGAATGGGATGTATTTAGGGAATCAGTGATGGATTGCGCAAAAGATGCTTGTGGCATGAGAAGAGTGGGAGGTGGGCTGTTTAGAAAGGGTAGTGAGTGGTGGGATGAAGAAGTAAGAGTATTAGTGAAAGAGAAGAGAGAGGCATTTGGACGATTTTTGCAGGGAAAAAATGCAATTGAGTGGGAGATGTATAAAAGAAAGAGACAGGAGGTCAAGAGAAAGGTGCAAGAGGTGAAAAAAAGGGCAAATGAGAGTTGGGGTGAGAGAGTATCATTAAATTTTAGGGAGAATAAAAAGATGTTCTGGAAGGAGGTAAATAAGGTGCGTAAGACAAGGGAGCAAATGGGAACTTCAGTGAAGGGCGCAAATGGGGAGGTGATAACAAGTAGTGGTGATGTGAGAAGGAGATGGAGTGAGTATTTTGAAGGTTTGTTGAATGTGTTTGATGATAGAGTGGCAGATATAGGGTGTTTTGGTCGAGGTGGTGTGCAAAGTGAGAGGGTTAGGGAAAATGATTTGGTAAACAGAGAAGAGGTAGTAAAAGCTTTGCGGAAGATGAAAGCCGGCAAGGCAGCAGGTTTGGATGGTATTGCAGTGGAATTTATTAAAAAAGGGGGTGACTGTATTGTTGACTGGTTGGTAAGGTTATTTAATGTATGTATGACTCATGGTGAGGTGCCTGAGGATTGGCGGAATGCGTGCATAGTGCCATTGTACAAAGGCAAAGGGGATAAGAGTGAGTGCTCAAATTACAGAGGTATAAGTTTGTTGAGTATTCCTGGTAAATTATATGGGAGGGTATTGATTGAGAGGGTGAAGGCATGTACAGAGCATCAGATTGGGGAAGAGCAGTGTGGTTTCAGAAGTGGTAGAGGATGTGTGGATCAGGTGTTTGCTTTGAAGAATGTATGTGAGAAATACTTAGAAAAGCAAATGGATTTGTATGTAGCATTATGGATCTGGAGAAGCATATGATAGAGTTGATAGAGTGCTCTGTGGAAGGTATAAGAATTATATGGTGTGGGAGGAACGTTGTTAGAAGCAGTGAAAAGTTTTTATCGTGGATGTAAGGCATGTGTACGTGTAGGAAGAGAGGAAAGTGATTGGTTCTCAAGTTGAATGTAGGTTTGCGGCAGGGGTGTGTGATGTCTCATGGTTGTTTAATTTGTTTATGGATGGTGTTTGTTCAGGGAAGGTAAATGCAGAGTTTTGGAAAGAGGGGCATATGAATGTCTGTTGGGGATGAGAGAGCTTGGGAGTGAGTCAGTTGTTGTTCGCTGATGATACAGGCTGGTGGCTGTTCATGTGAGAAACTGCAGAAGTGGTGATGAGTTTGGTAAGGTTTGTGGAGAAGAAAGTTAAGAGTAATTTGATAAGAGAAGTTTAATAGGTACAGTAGGGTTGATTGTCAAGTCAATTGGGAGTGAGTTAGAATGGAGAAAAATGGAGGAATTTAATATTTTTATATATTTTATTTTATTTTATGTAATTAACATGTAAGTTTAGAGATATTGGTGGTTATGTGGCTAAAATTTGGGGGCTTGAATAATTTTTTTAATTTATAACTAATATTAACTCAAAACAATTTATTTTTTAATTCAAATTTTAAAAAATTTTAAATTTTCTATTCTATTAAATTATATATAATATTCTCTTTATATAATATCATTAACATCTCTAATATTCACATATATTATATATTATTAAATATATATTATACCTACCTTTTAATATATAATATATCCCAAAAATATCTAAAATTTTAATCTCTCTCTCCTCTTTATAAAATCCTATTAAAATTACTTCTATCCATCTTCTTACTCAATTCCCTCTTACAGTATACTTCTTATTCTTTCTCTTTCTCATCTTTTCCCCCCCCTTTTTTTTTTTTTTTTTCTTTTTTTTTTTTTTTTTTTCCCCTTTTTCCCCCCCCCTTTTTTTTTTTTTTTTTGGTTTTTAACAAATTTTTTGTCCCCCCCCCCCCCCCCCCCCCCCCCCCCCCCCCCCCCATAAATGGGGGGGGTGTTGTTGGTGGGAGACCAAATTGGAGGTGGAAAGATGGAGTGAAATAGATTTTGTCGTGATCGGGGCTACTTGCTGAACTTGCAGGAGGGTGAAAGAGGGCTAGGTTAGAGTGATTGGATCCGTTGTGGTATTTATACGGGGTTGACGTGCTGTCAGTGGATTGAATCAAGGCTGTGTAGCCGTCTGGGGTAAACATGGAAATGCTCATGTTTGTTTGTTTATTTGAGTGTGTGGACGTTTGTTTATACATACATTGTGTATGGGGGGGGGGCATTCTTTCTTTTTTTCTGTTTTGTCTGGTTTCATTGAGTTGTCTTCGATGGCGGTATATAAGGGGAGGGAGCGGGGGGCTGGAATCCTCCCTCTCGTTTTTTTTTTTCTAAATTTTCCTACAAAAGATAGGAACAGTGGGGGCCAGTTGAGGATTTTCCAAAAAAGGCCCAGTTCTCTGTTTCTTAGCGCTACCTCGCTAACGCGGGGGGAAATGGCGAATAGTCTAAAAGATGAAAGAATAGACTATATATATATATATATATATTTTACGTTATTTATTTATTTTCCTTTGTCGCTGTCTCCCGTAATTTTGAGAGGAGCGCAATGGAAGAAACAAGAAGAAAGAAATGGCAAAACCCACCCCCATACCACATGTATAAACACACACGTCAACAACGCAAATATACATATATTTATGTACAATTTTTATTACACTTCACAGAGCAATACTATTTAAACCCCTATGAGCACAATTCACACTGTCTGCCTTTATTCATTCCCATCGCCACCTCGCTAGCACATGGAATAACATCCCCCTCCCCCTCTATGTTCGTTGCGAATGTAGAGCTAGGAAAAGGATAACAAAGGCCCCATTCATTCACACTCAGTCTCCAGCTGTCATGGCATTAACTGCCCAAAACCACGCTCCTTTCCACATCAGGCCCCACACAACTTTCATTGGTTTACCCCAGACGCTTCACATGCCTGATTCAATCCATGACAGCACGTCACATGGTATACCACCTCGGATCCAATTCATCTATACCTGGCCAGCCTTTCTCCTCCTGCTTGCTCAGGCCCGTATCACTCTAAATCTTTGTCACTCCATCTTTCCACTCCTATTGGTCTCCCACTTATCCTCGTCCCTCCACCTCCAGACACATATATCCTCTTGGTCCAATTTTCACTCATCATTCTCTCCTTGTGCCAAACCATTTAAAAACACCTCTTCTGCTCTTCAACACGCTTCCTCTTTTTATTTCAACACATCTCTCTTACCGTACTTAATTACTTACTCGTCAAAACCACATCACGCCAACACATTGTCCTCAAACATCTCTTTTCAGCACATCACCATCTGCGCACAACTCTATCCATAGCCCACACCTCGCAAACCATACATCACTGTTGGAACCACTATTCCTTCATAACATACCCATTTTTGCTTCCGAGATAATGTTCTCGACTTCCACACTTTCTTCAAGAATTCCATGACTTTCGCCCTCCTCCCTCACCCTATGATCACTTCCAACTTTTCCATGGTTAATCCGCTGCCAGATCCACTCCCAGATTCTAAATCACTATATTCCTCCAGTTTTTCTCATTCCAATCTTTCCTCCCAATTGACTTGACCTCAACCCTACTAGTACCTAATTACTTGCTCTTATTAACATTTACTCTTAACTTTCTTCTTTCACACACTTTAACAAACTAGTCACAGCTTTGCAGTTTCTCACAAGATCAGCCACCAGCGCTGGATCATCTAGCCGAACATCAACTGATCAATTCCAAGCTCTCTCATCCACAACAGACTTATACTTGCCCCTCTTTCAATAACCTCTTGCATTCACATCCTAACAACCACATCCATAAACATATTTAACAAACATGGAGACATACCTACCTGCTGCAAACCTACTTCACTGAGAACCTAATCTCTTTCCTCTCTTCCTACACGTACACATGCCTTACATCACTGATAAAAGACTTTTTCACTGCTTTCTAACAACTTACCTCCCACACCCTTTATATTCTTAATACCTTCCACAGTAGCTTCTCTATGAATCTCTTTCCATTGCCTTCTCCAGAACCATAAAATGCTACATACAAATCCATTTGCTTTTTAAAGTATTTCTACATACATCTTCTAAGCAAACACCTGATCCTCACTTCCTCTACCACTTCTGAAACCACACTGCTCTTCCCCATTTGTTGCTTGTACATATATTAATATATATTTATATTTATTATATTATATATATATATTATATATATATATTATCATTTATTTATAGTGGTTAGGGAAAATGATTTGGTAAAGAAGAAGAGGTAATACAAAAGCTTTGCGGAGGATGGAAAGCCGGCATGCAAGAAGGTTTGGATGGTATTGCAGGGGAATCTATTTTAAAATGGGGGTGATGTATTGTTGACTGGTTGGTATGGTTATTTTATGTATGTATGATCATGGTTGAGGTGCCTGAGGATTGGCGGAATGCATGCATAGTGCTATTGTAAGGCAAAGGGGGATAAGCGTGAGTGACTCAAATTACAGAGGTATAAGTTTGTTCAGTATTCCTGGTAAATTATATGGGAGGGTTACTGATTGACGAGGGTGAAGGCATGTACAGTGCATCAGATTGGGGAAGAGCAGTGTGGTTTCAGAAGTGGTAGAGGATGTGTGGATTAGGTGTTTGCTTTGAAGAATGTATGTGAGTAATACTTAGAAAAGCAAAGGATTTGTCTTTGTAGCTTTTATAGGATCGGGGAGAAGGCATTGATAGAGTTGACAGAGTGCTTGTGAAGATATTATGAATATATGGTGTGGGAGGCAAGTTGTTAGAAGCATGTGAAATGTTTTTATCGAGGATGTAAGGCATGTGTACGTGTAGGAAGAGAGAAAGTGATTGGTTCTCAGTGAATGTAGGTTTGCGGGAATAGGGTGCGTGATGTCTCCATGGTTGTTTAATTTGTTTATGGATGGGGTAGTTTAGGGAGGTGGACTGCAAGTGGTTTTGAAAAGAGGGGCAATTATGAAGTTGATGTGGATGAGAGAGCTTGGGAAGATGCAGACAGTTGGTGTTTCATGGGATAGAGGCTGGTGGCTGATTCATGTGGAGAAACTGCAGAGTGGTGACTGTGTTTGTAAAGTGTGTGAAAGACGAAAGTTAAGAGTAAATGTGAATATGAGCAAGGTTATTAGGTACAGTAGGGTTGAGGTCAAGTCAATTGGGAGGTAAGTTTGAATGGAAGAAAAACTGGAGGAAGTAAAGTGTTTTAGATATCTGGGAGTGGATATGACAGTGGATGGATAACATGGATGCGGGGATGAAGTGGATCATAGGGTGGGGGATGGAGGGGGCGAAAAATTCTGGGGGCTTCGAAGAATGTGTGGAAGTCAGATGAAACATTATCTCGGAATGCATAAATGGTATGTTTAGAAGGAAATAGTGGTTCCAACAATGTTGTATGGTTGGAGGCGTGGGCTTGGATAGCAGTTGTGCGCAGGAGGGTGGTTGTGCTGGAAATGAGATAGTTTGAGGGACAATGTGTGGTTGTGAGGTGGTTTATCGAGTAAGTAATGTAAGGGTAAGAGTGTTGTTGTGGAAATAAAAAAAATAGCATGGTTGAGAGAGCAGAAGAGGGCCTTGTTTTGAAATGGTTTGGGCACATGGAGTGGATGCGTGAGGAAAGATTGACCAACAGGTATATTATGTGTCGGAGGTGGATGGGAAACGAGACATTGGGAGACCCAGCGGGGGGGGGGGGGAGGGGGGGGGCAAATTGGAGGTGGAATGATGGAGTGAAAAAGATTTTGAGTGATAGGGGCCTGAACATGCAGGAGGGTGAAGGAGGGCAAGGAATAGAGTTGAAATTGCGTTCGATGTGGTACAATGGAGTTGACGTGGCGATGTAGAAGTAAGGTATTAGTGAAGGTGAATGACGAGAGGCATTGGACGATTTTTGCAGGGAAAAATGCAATGAGTGGGAGAAGTATAAAAGAAAGAGGACAGGAAGGGTCAAGAGAAAGGTGCAAGAGGTGAAAATAAGGGCAAATGAGTGTTGGGGTGAGAGACTATCAGTAATTTTTGGGAGAATAAAAAGATGTGCTGGAAGGAGGAAATAGGGTGGTAAGACAAAAGAGCATATGGAACTCACGTGAAGGCGTAAATGGGTGAGGTCTGATAACAAGTAGGTCGGTGGATGTGAGAGAGGATGGACATGTGAGTATTTGAAGTTTGTTGAAGTGTTGTGATCAGAGTAGCTGATTATTGGTCGTTTGGGTCGAGGTGGTGTGCAAAAGAGAGAGGGTTAGGGAAAATGATTTGTGTAAACAGAGAAGAGGTAGTAAAGCTTTGCGGAAGATGAAAGCCGACTAAGCCAGCAGGTTTGGGATGGTTTATGCAGTGGAATTTATTAAAAAAGGGGGTGGACATGTATTGTTGACTGGTTGGTAAGGTTATTTAATGTATGTTATGACTCATGGTGAGGTGCTCTCTGAGGTTGGCGGATGCGTGCATTGTGCATTGTACAAAGGCAAGGGGATAAGAGTGAGTGCTTCAATTACAGAGGTATAAGTTTGTTGAGTTATTCATGGTAATTATATGGGAGGGATTGATTGAGAGGGTTGAAGGCATGTACAGTGCATCAGTTTGGATGAGCAGTGTGTTTCAGAAGTGGTTAGAGGAGTGTGGATCAGGTGTTTGCTTCTGAAGATTTATAAATCCCTGGGGATAGGGGTCTATATAAGGGATTAGAATTTCTTCCCACGTATTACCTGCGGGTCGTAGAAGGCGACTAAAAGGGTGAGGGAGCGGTGGGGTCTGGGAAATCCTCACTCTGTTTTTTTTTATTTTAAATTTTCAAAAGATGGAACAGGGGGCCAGTTGAGGATATTCCAAATAAGGCCCAGTCCTCTGTTCTCTTGCGCTATACTTGCTAACGCAGGGGAAATGGCGAATAGTTTAAAAAAAAAAAAAAAAAAAAAATATTTATATATAATTATTATATATATATATATATATATTTATTATATATCTTATTATTTTTTTTTTTTTTTTTATTAATTTGTCGCTGTCTCCGCTATTTGCGAAAGGTAGCGGCAGGAAAACAGACGAAGGAAATGGCCCAGCCCCCCCCCATACACATGTATTATAAATACGTCCAACACATGCAAAGATACGTAATACTCAGCTTTCCATGGTTTACCCCAGACGCTTCACATGCTTGGATTTCAATCCACTGAACAGCACGTCACACCCGGTATACCACATCGCTCCAATTCGCTCTATTCCTTGCCTCTTTCACCCTCTGCATGTTCAGGCCCCGATCCACAAAATTCTTTTTCTCTCCACTCTTTCCCACTCTATTTGTCTCCCTCTTCTCCTCGTTCCCTTCCCTACGACAACATTATATCCTCTTGGTCAATCTTTCACTCACTCTTCCCTCTCATGTGCCAAAACACTTCAAAACACCTCTTCTGCTCTCTCAACCACGCTCTTTTTATTTCCACACATTTCTCTTACCCTTTACGTTTCTTACTCGATCAAACCCCCTCACAAACACATTGTCCTCAAAAACATCTCATTTCCAGCACATTCCATCCTCTGTGCACAACTCTATCCATAGCCACGCCTGCGCAACCATACAACATTGGTGAACACTTTCCTTCAAACGATACCTTTTTGCCTTTACGAGATAATGTTCTCGAATTCCACACATTCTTCAAGGCCCGCAGACTTTCGCCCCATCCCCCACCCTATGATCACTTCCGACTTCCATGTTCCACCACTGCCAGATCCCTCCCTGTTATCTAGAAAACACTCACTTTCCTCCAGTTTTTCTCCTTAGGCAACAGAGAATTGGGGCCAGGTGAGGGTATTCCTCTCAAAGGCCCCAGTCCTCTGTTTTCTTTACGCTACCTCGCTAATGCGGGAAATGGCGAATAGTTTGAAAGATAGAAAAGAATTATATACTATATATATATATAATATATATATATATATATATATATTATATATATATATATATATATATATATACTGGTCTTTCGGCTCTAACATTTCCTTCTGTAACATAAATATGTCACTAATTCATTTGCTAGTTATGGTTTTAAAATTTCACTTACTCTGAGATTCATTATGATGGATCTTCTTATGAGAAAGCAAACATTTCCAGTGCATAAAAGTTTTTAGCAATGATTATGCTTAATGATCGGAGATATACAAAGTTTTGACAACCAGCATGAGAGGGAGAGCAAATTTATTAATAATTTTCACTGTCAGAGGCCAAATCATAAGCAGCTTTTATAAAATGTACTCTTTCCTCACTAGGTTTTGTGAAAATACAACAATCAAATAACAGTTAAACCTTAGAAGACACTCTATAGAGTGGAAAAATCATTAGGCACACCAATGAACATGGCAGCTGGCATCACAGTTATTTGAGTAATACATTACTGTGCTGTGAGATTAAAGAAATTTTCTGAAAATTAACCTACTTAATAACATAACACTAAAAACCAAGCAGAGAGCCTGAATCTGCAAACTTTGGCCCAATACTCTTTTGGTTTTGCTCCAACTTGGTCTCCTATGAAATTATATTAATCATTAAGATTCATCATGTCAATATCCTGGAAGAAGTGCTACAGCTACCAATGTGCCTACTTAGTCTTGCATGCTTAGTGATGAGTCTTAGATAAAAATGTGGGTTCTTTTTGTTTTCACCAAGCAGATAAATCACAGTGATTAGCAATTTGCAGTAGTTTGGAAGGCAAATGATCCTATTAGTCTTTCTGCTTAGAGTTTATATCTGGACAAGAAATTGAGCAGCACAGTATTCTGTTAACTGTCTGATTTAAATTTCTCTTCTTCTATATAAGATTCACTTAGATCAGAATTTTGCACAAGCATGCAATAAATGAGATGAAAATGAAAACTGGCACATTACTGAAATTTTAATTACCATAATATGGCTAAAAATTACTTTTGGCACCTTAAACCTTAAACCTTTGTGAAAAAGGATATGAAGATCTACAGCATTGTGAAAATTAGACAAAGGATCCTCTCCTGCAATATGGGAAGAAGCATATTACACTAACTATTTTTAATATACTCAAAATTTTGCTCAAATGCCAAACCCAGTCACAATCCTTGTAAACATCATCCTTAACTATAACCTTTGGAATTTAATAAAAGAGCACATAATATCAACCATTATTCACTGAGTTCATGATGTAATTGTTTCAGTAGGCTTATAAATTTTGCGACTTTTACACCACTGGATTCCAAGCAGCACTAAACATTTCGAACAACCCTAGACTGAATAACTATTATCCTTAGGTTATTTAAAATATTTAATCCATTCTGCAAAATATTAAGCCATACTAAACTAATAGATACCAAATGATGTGAACAAAAAAATACCATATGTCATGTGAGGCATCTAAATCAATATATTTTGTTCAAAACTTATATAAATCTCACCATTTTCTCATAATGATACATATTTGGGATGAACTAATTCATCACTTTTTATCACAACACACCATCAACCTAAGAGCCACTACAATATAGTTACACATGGCTGCCTGTGCCAGTTTATGCACTTATACACAGAGCATTGTGCTAGTAATAGCCCATCAAGAATGGGCTGTCACTGACAAGGAGCTAAAGTCTCAAGCTTAGTCTTCGTGAATCTGTAGACACACACGCCACACACACACACACACACCACACACAAGCACACTTATCATTGCATACATACACCATTTTGAGTTGATTACGTTCTTCAAAGAACTGGCTATTTTAAGGTAACCTTTGAAATGCATCTCAACCCATACAAAATTATTATCTATCAATATTTCCAGAGAAGAAATTTTTGATCCTTAGCAACTGCTCTTCACAATGAACATGGTATCAAAATGAATATGCAAAAAGACTGAAAATCACTGACTTCATTATAAGAAAAAACATTAATCAAAGTAATCCTCCAGAATAATACCTTGCTTCTTGACGTTCTCCGGTAGAGGCATTGATAATTTTATGGAGGTGATACACAATCTCAGCAGTTTATGAGCAGAAATCGTATCTTCACATGTCTGAATCACTTTCTGTCTTCTAAATGTATGGATTAGTTAGTACACTTATTTTCCGAGGACTCTTTCATTTTTCATGTTTTATCATTACTAAACTTTTCCAAATCAGCTATAATTCTGATGATTTGCCCTTTTCAGAAGTCATATTGTACATTATACAGCAGAAACACGAAGATAACGCGCTAAAGTGCATGATGAAAACCAAGCAAAAGACGGAGTGTGAATGAATGTGGCCTTTTTTTTTTGTCTGTTTCCTGACATACCTTGCTGAAGCAGGGGGTAGCAATGGTGTTTCCTGGGGTGTGGTTAGCACAGGAATAGAGAGGGCAAGCTAGTACGATAATGTCATGTGCATATTTGCTTAATGACTGCTGTTGTATGATATATGTATGTTTATGTTGATTATGTATATGTAAGTATAGTGGTGTATATATGGGCATTTATGTGTGGTGTGTGTGTGTGTGTGTGTGTGTGTGTGTGTGTGTGTATTATATATATTATATATATATTATATATATATATTATACAAAATATTAAATACCTACACAGCTTTCCAAGGTTTACACAAGACGCTTCACAAACTTTTTCATTTTTTTTACCCCGATTCAATCCGCTGACAGACGGTCAACCCCGGTATACCACATCGCTCCAATTCTCTCTCTTTTTGCCCTCTTTCACCCTCCTGCATGTTCAGGCCCGATAACAAATTCTTTTTTTCACTCCATCTTTCCACTCCAATTGGTCTCCCTCTTTCTCCTCTGTTCCTCTCCACCTCCGACACATATATTCTCTTGGGCAATCTTTCCTCATCATTCTCTCCTTATATATATATATATATATATATTATTTTATTGTATGATTGAGGCTCGATGTGCTGATCTGTTATCGAGTGTTTTTTTGATTAGTGCTTAAGTAAGTGCTTCTTTTTCATCACCGGGATTCAGTAGTCTGTTTAGGTTCACGTGGCTTCTTGCGATGTTTCCCTGGCGTCACGGAATCGCTGGGGACTTTGTATATTACGTTTCGGCAGCCAGCCTTGTACTTGCGTCTTTCACGAGAAAGTCGTGGCCAACCAAGTTGCACCCTATGTCCAACCTAACCGGAGCATCTTACCTCATCAGGATACTTCATGGGCTCTCACCGAGAATCTCGCCCTTCCAAATTGCTTAGACTCACCTTGAAGCTGTGGGAAGCAAGCTTAGGACCTGCGTTCTGACAAGGAGAGGACGTGAGGGTTAACGAGGAGGAGTTATCGAGAGGTAGGGCTTAACGATGAGCGACACATCGATAAGACGTCTGAAGACCAAGACCGATTGCGAAGATGAAGGCCTGCCTGTGGCTGAGAGATTGACTTGAGGAGGCAGAAGGATATTGTGACAGTTGATTGTGTCAGCGTCGCGTACGCCTCGCCGCAGTGTATGGAGACCAGACTTCCCAGAACTTTTAATGGGGATGTATAATGTTTATAGTTGTGTTACTGGAGTGATAGTTTTCATGCATGGTGTTTTTGACAAGAAAATAGTGATGAACGTTGGAGAAAAATGTAGCTTAGACATTGCGCTTATTGATACAGTGGTTGAAATTGATGAGCACTGCTATTGTCGTTTGTGTGAATAAATTGTACATTTCTTTTCCATAGCCAGAGGTTGAACCATTATGTGACATTCATTTTTTTCATTCATTTCAAGCTTAAAAGTTGTTTTCGAAAATTGTTTCTTACATTTTTCATATGTATATATATGTATGTGTGTGTGTGTGTGTGTATGTGCGTATGTGTGTGTTTGTGTGTGTGTGTGTGTATTTGTATTATTATGTATATTATCATGGGGATAGGGGTGAAAGAATACTTCCCACGTATTCCTCGCGTGTCGTAGAAAGCGACTAGAGGGGACGGGAGCGGGGGGCCGGAAATCCTCCCCTCCTTGTATTAACTTTCTAAAATGGGAAACAGAAGAAGGAGTCACGCGGGGAGTGATCATCCTCCTCGAAGGCTCAGAGTGGGGTGCCTAAATGTGTGTGGATGTAACCAAGATGTGAAAAAAGGAGAGATAGGTAGTATGTTTGAGGAAAGGAACCTGGATGTTTTGGCTCTGAGTGAAACGAAGCTCAAGGGTAAAGGGGAAGAGTGGTTTGGAAATGTCTGGGGAGTGAAGTCAGGGGTTAGTGAGAGGACAAGAGCAAGGGAAGGAGTAGCAATACTCCTGAAACAGGAGTTGTGGGAGTATGTGATAGAATGTAAGAAAGTAAATTCTCGATTAATATGGGTAAAATTGAAAGTTGATGGAGAGAGGTGGGTGATTATTGGTGCATATGCACCTGGGCATGAGAAGAAAGATCATGAGAGGCAAGTGTTTTGGGAGCAGCTGAATGAGTGTGTTAGCGGTTTTGATGCACGAGACCGGGTTATAGTGATGGGTGATTTGAATGCAAAGGTGAGTAATGTGGCAGTTGAGGGAATAATTGGTATGCATGGGGTGTTCAGTGTTGTAAATGGAAATGGTGAAGAGCTTGTAGATTTATGTGCTGAAAAAGGACTGATGATTGGGAATACCTGGTTTAAAAAGCGAGATATACATAAGTATACTTATGTAAGTAGGAGAGATGGCCAGAGAGCGTTATTGGATTACGTGTTAATTGACAGGCGTGCGAAAGAGAGACTTTTGGATGTTAATGTGCTGAGAGGTGCAACTGGAGGGATGTCTGATCATTATCTTGTGGAGGCTAAGGTGAAGATTAGTATGGGTTTTCAGAAAAGAGGAGTGAATGTTGGGGTGAAGAAGGTGGTGAGAGTAAGTGAGCTTGGGAAGGAGACCTGTGTGGGGAAGTACCAGGAGAGACTGTGTACAGAATGGAAAAAGGTGAGAACAATGGAAGTAAGGGGAGTGGGGGAGGAATGGGATGTATTTAGGGAATCAGTGATGGATTGCGCAAAAGATGCTTGTGGCATGAGAAGAGTGGGAGGTGGGCTGTTTAGAAAGGGTAGTGAGTGGTGGGATGAAGAAGTAAGAGTATTAGTGAAAGAGAAGAGAGAGGCATTTGGACGATTTTTGCAGGGAAAAAATGCAATTGAGTGGGAGAAGTATAAAAGAAAGAGACAGGAGGTCAAGAGAAAGGTGCAAGAGGTGAAAAAAAGGGCAAATGAGAGTTGGGGTGAGAGACTATCAGTAAATTTTAGGGAGAATAAAAAGATGTTCTGGAAGGAGGTAAATAGGGTGCGTAAGACAAGGGAGCAAATGGGAACTTCAGTGAAGGGCGTAAATGGGGAGGTGATAACAAGTAGTGGTGATGTGAGAAGGAGATGGAATGAGTATTTTGAAGGTTTGTTGAATGTGTCTGATGACAGAGTGGCAGATATAGGGTGTTTTGGTCGAGGTGGTGTGCAAAGTGAGAGGGTTAGGGAAAATGATTTGGTAAACAGAGAAGAGGTAGTAAAAGCTTTGCGGAAGATGAAAGCCGGCAAGGCAGCAGGTTTGGATGGTATTGCAGTGGAATTTATTAAAAAAGGGGGTGACTGTATTGTTGACTGGTTGGTAAGGTTATTTAATGTATGTATGACTCATGGTGAGGTGCCTGAGGATTGGCGGAATGCGTGCATAGTGCCATTGTACAAAGGCAAAGGGGATAAGAGTGAGTGCTCAAATTACAGAGGTATAAGTTTGTTGAGTATTCCTGGTAAATTATATGGGAGGGTATTGATTGAGAGGGTGAAGGCATGTACAGAGCATCAGATTGGGGAAGAGCAGTGCGGTTTCAGAAGTGGTAGAGGATGTGTGGATCAGGTGTTTGCTTTGAAGAATGTATGTGAGAAATACTTAGAAAAGCAAATGGATTTGTATGTAGCATTTATGGATCTGGAGAAGGCATATGATAGAGTTGATAGAGATGCTCTGTGGAAGGTATTAAGAATATATGGTGTGGGAGGCAAGTTGTTAGAAGCAGTGAAAAGTTTTTATCGAGGATGTAAGGCATGTGTACGTGTAGGAAGAGAGGAAAGTGATTGGTTCTCAGTGAATGTAGGTTTGCGGCAGGGGTGTGTGATGTCTCCATGGTTGTTTAATTTGTTTATGGATGGGGTTGTTAGGGAGGTAAATGCAAGAGTCTGGAAAGAGGGGCAAGTATGAAGTCTGTTGGGGATGAGAGAGCTTGGGAAGTGAGTCAGTTGTTGTTCGCTGATGATACAGCGCTGGTGGCTGATTCATGTGAGAAACTGCAGAAGCTGGTGACTGAGTTTGGTAAAGTGTGTGGAAGAAGAAAGTTAAGAGTAAATGTGAATAAGAGCAAGGTTATTAGGTACAGTAGGGTTGAGGGTCAAGTCAATTGGGAGGTGAGTTTGAATGGAGAAAAACTGGAGGAAGTGAAGTGTTTTAGATATCTGGGAGTGGATCTGTCAGCGGATGGAACCATGGAAGCGGAAGTGGATCATAGGGTGGGGGAGGGGGCGAAAATTTTGGGAGCCTTGAAAATGTGTGGAAGTCGAGAACATTATCTCGGAAAGCAAAAATGGGTATGTTTGAAGGAATAGTGGTTCCAACAATGTTGTATGGTTGCGAGGCGTGGGCTATGGATAGAGTTGTGCGCAGGAGGATGGATGTGCTGGAAATGAGATGTTTGAGGACAATGTGTGGTGTGAGGTGGTTTGATCGAGTAAGTAACGTAAGGGTAAGAGAGATGTGAGGAAATAAAAAGAGCGTGGTTGAGAGAGCAGAAGAGGGTGTTTTGAAATGGTTTGGGCACATGAAGAGAATGAGTGAGGAAAGATTGACCAAGAGGATTATGTGTCGGAGGGTGGAGGGAACGAGGAGAAGAGGGAGACCAAATTGGAGATGGAAAGAGGGAGTGAAAAAAATTTGTGTGATCGGGGCCTGAACATGCAGGAGGGTGAAAGGAGGGCAAGGTATAGAGTGAATTGGATCGATGTGGTATACCGGGGTTGACGCGCTGTCAGTGGATTGAATCAAGGCATGTGAAGCGTCTGGGGTAAACCATGAAAAGCTATGTAGGTATGTATATTTGGTGTGTGGACGTATGTATATACATACATGTGTATGGGGGGGGGGGCATTTCTTTCGTCTGTTTCCTTGCGTGTCTTCGAAGGCGACTAAAAGGGGAGGGAGGGGGGCTGGAAATCCTCCCCTCTCGTTTTTTTTTTTAAATTTCCAAAAGAAGGAACAGGGGGCCAGTTGAGGATATTCAAAAAAGGCCCAGTCTCTGTTCTTAGGTACCTCGCAACGGGAAATGGCGATAGTCTAAAGAAGAAAGAAAGATATATATATATATATATATATTTTAATTTATTTATTTATTTTCCTTTGTCGCTGTCTCCCGCATTTGAGAGGAGCGCAAGGAAACAGAAGAAAGAAATGGCCAAACCCACCCCCATACACATGTATATACACACACGTCCACACACGCAAATATACATACTTATATGTACACATATATATACACACACAGACACACACATATATACCCATGCACACAATTCACACTGTCTGCCCTTATTCATTCCCATCGCCACCTCGCAGCACATGGAATAGCATCCCCCTCCCCCCTCATGTGTGCGAGGTAGAGCTAGGAAAAGATAACAAAGGCCCCATTCGTTCACACTCAGTCTCCAGCTGTCATGCAATAATGCCCAAAACCACAGCTCCCTTTCCACATCCAGGCCCCACACAACTTTCCATGGTTTACCCCAGACGCTTCACATGCCCTGATTCAATCCACTGAGAGCACGTCAACCCCGGTATACCACATCGATCCAATTCACTCTATACCTTGCCCGCCTTTCACCCTCCTGCATGTTCAGGCCCCGATCACTCAAAATCTTTTTCACTCCATCATTCCACCTCCAATTTGGTCTCCCACTTATCCTCGTTCCCTCCACCTCCGACACATATATCCTCTTGGTCAATCTTTCCTCACTCATTCTCTCCATGTGCCCAAACCATTTCAAAACACCCTCTTCTGCTCTCTCAACCACGCTCTTTTTATTTCCACACATCTCTCTTACCCTTACATTACTTACTCGATCAAACCACCTCACGCCACACATTGTCCTCAAACATCTCATTTCCAGCACATCCACCCTCCTGCGCACAACTCTATCCATAGCCCACACCTCGCAACCATACAACACTGTTGGAACCACTATTCCTTCAAACATACCCATTTTTGCTTTCCGAGATAATGTTCTCGACTTCCACACATTCTTCAATGATCCCATGACTTTCGCCTCCTCCCCCACCCTATGATTCACTTCCACTTCCATGGTTCCATCCGCTGCCAGATCCACTCCCAGATATCTAAAACACTTTACTTCCTCCAGTTTTTCTCCATTCAAACTACCTCCCAATTGACTTGACCCTCAACCCTACTGTACCTAATTACCTTGCTCTTATTTACATTTACTCTTAACTTTCTTCTTTCACACACTTTACCAAACTCAGTCACCAGCTTCTGCAGTTTCTCACATGAATCAGCCACCAGCGCTGTATCATCAGCGAACAACAACTGACTCAATTCCCAAGCTCTCTCATCCACAACAGACTTCATACTTGCCCCTCTTTCCAAAACTCTTGCATTCACCTCCCTAACAACCACATCCATAAACAAATTAAACAAACATGGAGACATCACATACCCCTGCTGCAAACCTACATTCACTGAGAACCAATCACTTTCCTCTCTTCCTACACGTACACATGCCTTACATCCTAGATAAAAACTTTTCACTGCTTCTAACAACTTACCTCCCACACCATATATTCTTAATACCTTCCACAGAGCATCTCTATGAACTCTATCATATGCCTTCTCCAGATCCATAAATGCTACATACAAATCCATTTGCTTTTCTAAGTATTTCTCACATACATTCTTCAAAGCAAACACCTGATCCACACATCCTCTACCACTTCTGAAACCACACTGCTCTTCCCCAATCTGATGCTCTGTACATATATATATATATATATATATATATATATATATATATATATATATATATATATATATATATATATATAGAGGGTTAGGGAAAATGATTTGGTAAACAGAGAAGAGGTAATAAAAGCTTTGCGGAGGATGAAAGCCGGCAAGGCAGCAGGTTTGGATGGTATTGCAGTGGAATCTATTAAAAAAGGGGGTGACTGTATTGTTGACTGGTTGGTAAGGTTATTTAATGTATGTATGACTCATGGTGAGGTGCCTGAGGATTGGCGGAATGCATGCATAGTGCTATTGTAAGGCAAAGGGGATAAGAGTGAGTGCTCAAATTACAGAGGTATAAGTTTGTTCAGTATTCCTGGTAAATTATATGGGAGGGTACTGATTGAGAGGGTGAAGGCATGTACAGAGCATCAGATTGGGGAAGAGCAGTGTGGTTTCAGAAGTGGTAGAGGATGTGTGGATCAGGTGTTTGCTTTGAAGAATGTATGTGAGAAATACTTAGAAAAGCAAATGGATTTGTATGTAGCATTTATGGATCTGGAGAAGGCATATGATAGAGTTGACAGAGATGCTCTGTGGAAGATATTAAGAATATATGGTGTGGGAGGCAAGTTGTTAGAAGCAGTGAAAAGTTTTTATCGAGGATGTAAGGCATGTGTACGTGTAGGAAGAGAGGAAAGTGATTGGTTCTCAGTGAATGTAGGTTTGCGGCAGGGGTGTGTGATGTCTCCATGGTTGTTTAATTTGTTTATGGATGGGGTTGTTAGGGAGGTGAATGCAAGAGTTTTGGAAAGAGGGGCAAGTATGAAGTCTGTTGTGGATGAGAGAGCTTGGGAAGTGAGTCAGTTGTTGTTCACTGATGATAGAGCGCTGGTGGCTGATTCATGTGAGAAACTGCAGAAGCTGGTGACTGAGTTTGGTAAAGTGTGTGAAAGAAGAAAGTTAAGAGTAAATGTGAATAAGAGCAAGGTTATTAGGTACAGTAGGGTTGAGGGTCAAGTCAATTGGGAGGTAAGTTTGAATGGAGAAAAACTGGAGGAAGTAAAGTGTTTTAGATATCTGGGAGTGGATCTGACAGCGGATGGAAACATGGAAGCGGAAGTGGATCATAGGGTGGGGGAGGGGGCGAAAATTCTGGGGGCCTTGAAGAATGTGTGGAAGTCGAGAACATTATCTCGGAAAGCAAAAATGGGTATGTTTGAAGGAATAGTGGTTCCAACAATGTTGTATGGTTGTGAGGCGTGGGCTATGGATAGAGTTGTGCGCAGGAGGGTGGATGTGCTGGAAATGAGATGTTTGAGGACAATGTGTGGTGTGAGGTGGTTTGATCGAGTAAGTAATGTAAGGGTAAGAGAGATGTGTGGAAATAAAAAAAAGCATGGTTGAGAGAGCAGAAGAGGGTGTTTTGAAATGGTTTGGGCACATGGAGAGGATGAGTGAGGAAAGATTGACCAACAGGATATATGTGTCGGAGGTGGAGGGAACGAAGACAAGTGGGAGACCAAATTGGAGGTGGAATGATGGAGTGAAAAAGATTTTGAGTGATCGGGGCCTGAACATGCAGGAGGGTGAAAGGAGGGCAAGGAATAGAGTGAATTGGATCGATGTGGTACACTGGGGTTGACGTGGGATGAAGAAGTAAGAGTATTAGTGAAAGAGAAGAGAGAGGCATTTGGACGATTTTTGCAGGGAAAAAATGCAATTGAGTGGGAGAAGTATAAAAGAAAGAGACAGGAGGTCAAGAGAAAGGTGCAAGAGGTGAAAAAAAGGGCAAATGAGAGTTGGGGTGAGAGACTATCAGTAAATTTTAGGGAGAATAAAAAGATGTTCTGGAAGGAGGTAAATAGGGTGCGTAAGACAAAGAGCAAATGGGAACTTCAGTGAAGGGCGTAAATGGGGAGGTGATAACAAGTAGTGGTGATGTGAGAAGGAGATGGAATGAGTATTTTGAAGGTTTGTTGAATGTGTCTGATGACAGAGTGGCAGATATAGGGTGTTTGGGTCGAGGTGGTGTGCAAAGTGAGAGGGTTAGGGAAAATGATTTGGTAAACAGAGAAGAGGTAGTAAAAGCTTTGCGGAAGATGAAAGCCGACAAGGCAGCAGGTTTGGATGGTATTGCAGTGGAATTTATTAAAAAAGGGGGTGACTGTATTGTTGACTGGTTGGTAAGGTTATTTAATGTATGTATGACTCATGGTGAGGTGCCTGAGGATTGGCGGAATGCGTGCATAGTGCCATTGTACAAAGGCAAAGGGGATAAGAGTGAGTGCTCAAATTACAGAGGTATAAGTTTGTTGAGTATTCCTGGTAAATTATATGGGAGGGTATTGATTGAGAGGGTGAAGGCATGTACAGAGCATCAGATTGGGGAAGAGCAGTGTGGTTTCAGAAGTGGTAGAGGATGTGTGGATCAGGTGTTTGCTTTGAAGAATATATATCCCTGGGGATAGGGGATTAAGAATACTTCCCACGTATTCCCTGCGTGTCGTAGAAGGCGACTAAAAGGGGAGGGAGCGGGGGGCTGGAAATCCTCCCCTCTCGTTTTTTTTTTTTTAAATTTTCCAAAAGAAGGAACAGAGGGGGCCAGTTGAGGATATTCCAAAAAAGGCCCAGTCCTCTGTTCTTAGCGCTACCTTGCTAACGCGGGAAATGGCGAATAGTTTAAAAAAAAAAAAAAAAAAAATATATATATATATATATATATATATATATATATATATATATATATATATATATATTTTTTTTTTTTTTTTTTATACTTTGTCGCTGTCTCCCGCATTTGCGAGGTAGCGCAAGGAAACAGACGAAGGAAATGGCCCAGCCCCCCCCATACACATGTATATACATACGTCCACACATGCAAATATACGTACCTACACAGCTTTCCATGGTTTACCCCAGACGCTTCACATGCCTTGATTCAATCCACTGACAGCACGTCACCCCGGTATACCACATCGCTCCAATTCACTCTATTCCTTGCCCTCCTTTCACCCTCCTGCATGTTCAGGCCCCGATCACACAAATCTTTTTCACTCCATCTTTCCACCTCCAATTTGGTCTCCCTCTTCTCCTCGTTCCCTCCACCTCCGACACATATATCCTCTTGGTCAATCTTTCCTCACTCATCCTCTCCATGTGCCCAAACCACTTCAAAACACCCTCTTCTGCTCTCTCAACCACGCTCTTTTTATTTCCACACATCTCTCTTACCCTTACGTTACTTACTCGATCAAACCACCTCACACCACACATTGTCCTCAAACATCTCATTTCCAGCACATCCATCCTCCTGTGCACAACTCTATCCATAGCCCACGCCTCGCAACCATACAACATTGTTGGAACCACTATTCCTTCAAACATACCCATTTTTGCTTTCCGAGATAATGTTCTCGACTTCCACACATTCTTCAAGGCCCCCAGAATTTTCGCCCCCTCCCCCACCCTATGATCCACTTCCGCTTCCATGGTTCCATCCACTGCCAGATCCACTCCCAGATATCTAAAACACTTCACTTCCTCCAGTTTTTCTCCATATAGGAACAGAGAATTGGGCCAGGTGAGGGTATTCCCTCAAAGGCCCAGTCCTCTGTTCTTAACGCTACCTCGCTAATGCGGGAAATGGCGAATAGTTTGAAAGAAAGAAAAGAATATATATATATATATATATATATATATATATATATATATATATATATATATATATATATATATATATATACTGGTCTATCTGCTCTAACATTTCCTTCAGTAACATAAATATGTCACTAATTCATTTGCTAGTTATGGTTTTAAAATTTCACTTAATCTGAGATTCAATATGATGACTTCCTATGAAGAAAGGCAACATTTCCAGTGCATAAAAGTTTAGCAATGATTATGCTTAATGACGGAGATATACAAAGTTTTGACAACCAGCATGAGAGGGAGAGCAAATTATTATAATTTTCACTGTCAGAGGCCAAATCATAAGCAGCTTTTATAAAATGTACTTTCCTCACAAGGTTTTGTGAAAATACACAAATAACAGTAAACCTTAGAAGACACTCTCTAGAGTGAAATCATTAAGGCACACCAATGAAATGGCAGCTGGCATCACAGTTATTCTGAGTAATACCATTACTGTGCTGTGATTAAAGGAAATTTTTCTGAAAAATAACCTACTTAATAACATAACACTAAAACAAGCAGAGAGCCAGGAATCTGCCAAAAACTTTGAGCCCAATAACTCTGTGCTCCAACTTGGTCTCCCTATGAAAATATTCTTAATCATTAAGATTCTTCATGTCCATATCCTGGAGAAGAGCTACAGCTACAATGTCCTACTTAGTCTTGCATGCTTAGTGCTGAGCTTAGATAACATGTGGTTCTTTGTTTTCCACCCAGCAGATAAATCAACAGTGATTAGCAATTTGCAGTAGTTTGGAGGCAAATTATCCTAATAGTCTTTTTCTCTTAGAGTATAATATCTGGACAAGAAAATCTGAGCAGCAGTATTCTGGTTAACTGTCTGATTTAAAAATATTCTCTTCTTCAAATAAGAAACTTAGCTCAGAAATTTTGCACAGCATGCAATAAATGAGATGCAAATGAAAACTGGCACATTACTGAAATTTTAATTACCATAATATGGCTAAAATTACTTTTGGCACACTTAACCTCTAAACCTTTGTGAAAAAAGGATATGAAGATCGACAGCATGTGAAAATTAGACAAAGACTCCTCACCTGCAATATGAAGAAGCATACTTACAACTAACTATTTTTAACTCACACTCAAAATTTGGCTCAAATGCAACCCAGTCACAATCCTTGTAACATCATCCTTAATATAACCTTTGGAATTTAATAAAAGAGCACATAAATCACCATTTCACTGAGATCATGAAGTAAATTGGTTTCAGTGGCTTATAAATTTTGGACATACACCACTGGGATTCCAAGCAGCACTCTAACATTTCGAACACCCTAGACTGAAATAACTTTATCCTTAGTTATTTACAAAATTAAATCATACTGCAAAAATATATAAGCATACCTAAAACCTAATCAGATAACCAAATGATGTGAAAAAAATACATATGTAAGTGCTGCATTACATCAAATACTTTTGTTCAAAATCTTATATAAATCACACCATTTTCTCATAAACTGAACATATTTGGGATGAACTAATTCATCACATTTTACACAACACACATCAACCTAAGAGCCCACTACAATATAGTTACACATGGGCTGCCCTGTGCCAGTAATGGCACATAATACACCTAGCCTGTGCTAGTAATAGCCCATCCAAGAATGGGCTGTCACTGACAAGAGCTCAAGTCAAGCTTAGTCTTCGTGAATCTGTACAGACACACACGCACACACACACACACACACACACACACACGCACACATTATCATTGCATACATACACCATTTTGAGTTGATTACGTTCTTCAAAAGAACTGGCTATTTTAAGGTAACCTTTAGAAAATGCATCTCAACCAAACAAAATCTATTATCTATCAATATATCCAGAGAAGAAATTTTGATCCCTTAGCACTGCACTGCACAATGAACAAGGTATCAAAATGATTATGCAAAGACTGTAAATCACTGACTTCATTATAAGAAAAAACATTAATCAAAGTAATCCTCCAGAATAATACCTTGCTTCTTGACTGTTTCCCGGTAGAGGCATTGATATTTTATGGAGGTGAACCACAATCTCAGCAGTTTATAGCAGAAACGTATCATCACATGTCTGAATCACTTCTGTCTTTAAATGTATGATTAATTAGTACACCTTATTTCCAAGGACTCTTTCATTTTCATGTTTTATCATTACTAAACTTTTCCAAAGTCAGCTATAATTCTTGAAGATTTGCCTTTCAGAAGTCATATTGTACATTATACAGCAGAAACACGAAAGATAAGCGCTAAAGTGCAATGAAACCATAGCAAAAGACTGAGTGTGAATGAATGTGGCCTTTTTTTTTGTCTGTTTTCCTGACACTACCTTGCTGAAGCAGGGGGTAGCAATGGTGTTTCCTGAGGAGTGTGGTAGCACAGGGAATAGAAGAGGGCAAGCAAGTACGATAATGTACATGTGCATATATGCATATGTCTGTGTATGTATGTATATGTATGTATATGTTGATATGTATATGTAAGTATACGTGTGTATATATGGGCATTTATGTGTGTGTGTGTGTGTGTGTGTGTGTGTGTGTGTGTGTGTGTATATATATATATATATATATATATATATATATATATACAAAATATACATACCTACACAGCTTTCCATGGTTTACCCAAGACGCTTCACATGCCCCGATTCAATCCACTGACAGCACGTCAACCCCGGTATACCACATCGCTCCAATTCACTCTCTTCCTTGCCCTCCTTTCACCCTCCTGCATGTTCAGGCCCCGATAACACAAAATCTTTTTCACTCCATCTTTCCACCTCCAATTTGGTCTCCCTCTTCTCCTCGTTCCCTCCACCTCCGACACATATATCCTCTTGGTCAATCTTTCCTCACTCATTCTCTCCATATATATATATATATATATATATATATATATAGTAAGCATGCGGTCGAAGTGCTGATCTGTTCTCGAGTGTAAATTGATTAGTGCTTTTGTCATGTGCTTCTTTTTCATCACCCGGGATTCAGTATTCAGTTTAAAGGTTCACGTGGCTTCTTGGATGATTCCCTGGCGTCACGGAATCGCTGGGACTTGTAATAACGTATCGCAGCCAGACCTGTACATGCTGTCTTTCACGGAAAGTCGTGGCCAACCACGTGCACCACTATGTCCAACCTACCCGCAGCATCATACCCTCATCAGATACTTCATGGGCTCCTCCACCGAGATCGCCCTTCCAAATTGCTTAGACTAACCTTGAGCTGCGGGAGCAGCTTAGGACAGCGTTCTGGGACAAGAAGAGGACGGTGAGGGTTAACGAGAGGAGTTAACGAGAGGAGGGCTAACGAGAGCAGACACATCGATAAGACGTCTGAAGACAAGACCGATTTCGACGATGAAGGCCTGCACTGTGGCTGAGAGATTGACTTGAGGAGGCAGAAGTGATATTGTGACAGTGATTGTGTCAGCGTCGCGTCGCCTCGCCGCAGTGTATCGAGACAGACTTCCCCAGAACTTTTAAAGGGGAAGTAAATGTTTATAGTTGTGTTACTGGAGTGATAGTTTTCATGCATGGTGTTTTTGACAAGAAAATAGTGAAGTTGGAGAAAAATGTAGCTTAGACATTGAAGCTTATTGATACAGTGGTGAAATTGATGAGAACTGCTATTGACGTTTGTGTGAATAAATTGTACATTTCCTTTTCCATAGCCAGAGGTTGAACCATTATGTGACATTCATTTTTTTCATTCATTTCAAGCTAAAAGTTTGTTTTCTAAATTGTTTCTTACATTTTTCATATGTATATATATGTATGTGTGTGTGTGTGTGTGTATGTGCGTATGTGTGTGTATGTGTGTGTGTGTGTGTATATGTATATATATATGTATATTATCCCTGGGGATAGGGGTGAAAGAATACTTCCCACATATTCCTCGCGTGTCATAGAAAGCGACTAGAGGGGACGGGAGCGGGGGGCCGGAAATCCTCCCCTCCTTGTATTAACTTTCTAAAATGGGAAACAGAAGAAGGAGTCACGCGGGGAGTGATCATCCTCCTCGAAGGCTCAGAGTGGGGTGCCTAAATGTGTGTGGATGTAACCAAGATGTGAAAAAAGGAGAGATAGGTAGTATGTTTGAGGAAAGGAACCTGGATGTTTTGGCTCTGAGTGAAACGAAGCTCAAGGGTAAAGGGGAAGAGTGGTTTGGAAATGTCTGGGGAGTGAAGTCAGGGGTTAGTGAGAGGACAAGAGCAAGGGAAGGAGTAGCAATACTCCTGAAACAGGAGTTGTGGGAGTATGTGATAGAATGTAAGAAAGTAAATTCTCGATTAATATGGGTAAAATTGAAAGTTGATGGAGAGAGGTGGGTGATTATTGGTGCATATGCACCTGGGCATGAGAAGAAAGATCATGAGAGGCAAGTGTTTTGGGAGCAGCTGAATGAGTGTGTTAGCGGTTTTGATGCACGAGACCAGGTTATAGTGATGGGTGATTTGAATGCAAAGGTGAGTAATGTGGCAGTTGAGGGAATAATTGGTATGCATGGGGTGTTCAGTGTTGTAAATGGAAATGGTGAAGAGCTTGTAGATTTATGTGCTGAAAAAGGACTGATGATTGGGAATACCTGGTTTAAAAAGCGAGATATACATAAGTATACTTATGTAAGTAGGAGAGATGGCCAGAGAGCGTTATTGGATTACGTGTTAATTGACAGGCGTGCGAAAGAGAGACTTTTGGATGTTAATGTGCTGAGAGGTGCAACTGGAGGGATGTCTGATCATTATCTTGTGGAGGCTAAGGTGAAGATTAGTATGGGTTTTCAGAAAAGAGGAGTGAATGTTGGGGTGAAGAAGGTGGTGAGAGTAAGTGAGCTTGGGAAGGAGACCTGTGTGGGGAAGTACCAGGAGAGACTGTGTACAGAATGGAAAAAGGTGAGAACAATGGAAGTAAGGGGAGTGGGGGAGGAATGGGATGTATTTAGGGAATCAGTGATGGATTGCGCAAAAGATGCTTGTGGCATGAGAAGAGTGGGAGGTGGGCTGTTTAGAAAGGGTAGTGAGTGGTGGGATGAAGAAGTAAGAGTATTAGTGAAAGAGAAGAGAGAGGCATTTGGACGATTTTTGCAGGGAAAAAATGCAATTGAGTGGGAGAAGTATAAAAGAAAGAGACAGGAGGTCAAGAGAAAGGTGCAAGAGGTGAAAAAAAGGGCAAATGAGAGTTGGGGTGAGAGACTATCAGTAAATTTTAGGGAGAATAAAAAGATGTTCTGGAAGGAGGTAAATAGGGTGCGTAAGACAAGGGAGCAAATGGGAACTTCAGTGAAGGGCGTAAATGGGGAGGTGATAACGAGTAGTGGTGATGTGAGAAGGAGATGGAATGAGTATTTTGAAGGTTTGTTGAATGTGTCTGATGACAGAGTGGCAGATATAGGGTGTTTTGGTCGAGGTGGTGTGCAAAGTGAGAGGGTTAGGGAAAATGATTTGGTAAACAGAGAAGAGGTAGTAAAAGCTTTGCGGAAGATGAAAGCCGGCAAGGCAGCAGGTTTGGATGGTATTGCAGTGGAATTTATTAAAAAAGGGGGTGACTGTATTGTTGACTGGTTGGTAAGGTTATTTAATGTATGTATGACTCATGGTGAGGTGCCTGAGGATTGGCGGAATGCGTGCATAGTGCCATTGTACAAAGGCAAAGGGGATAAGAGTGAGTGCTCAAATTACAGAGGTATAAGTTTGTTGAGTATTCCTGGTAAATTATATGGGAGGGTATTGATTGAGAGGGTGAAGGCATGTACAGAGCATCAGATTGGGGAAGAGCAGTGCAGTTTCAGAAGTGGTAGAGGATGTGTGGATCAGGTGTTTGCTTTGAAGAATGTATGTGAGAAATACTTAGAAAAGCAAATGGATTTGTATGTAGCATTTATGGATCTGGAGAAGGCATATGATAGAGTTGATAGAGATGCTCTGTGGAAGGTATTAAGAATATATGGTGTGGGAGGCAAGTTGTTAGAAGCAGTGAAAAGTTTTTATCGAGGATGTAAGGCATGTGTACGTGTAGGAAGAGAGGAAAGTGATTGGTTCTCAGTGAATGTAGGTTTGCGGCAGGGGTGTGTGATGTCTCCATGGTTGTTTAATTTGTTTATGGATGGGGTTGTTAGGGAGGTAAATGCAAGAGTCCTGGAAAGAGGGGCAAGTATGAAGTCTGTTGGGGATGAGAGAGCTTGGGAAGTGAGTCAGTTGTTGTTCGCTGATGATACAGCGCTGGTGGCTGATTCATGTGAGAAACTGCAGAAGCTGGTGACTGAGTTTGGTAAAGTGTGTGGAAGAAGAAAGTTAAGAGTAAATGTGAATAAGAGCAAGGTTATTAGGTACAGTAGGGTTGAGGGTCAAGTCAATTGGGAGGTGAGTTTGAATGGAGAAAAACTGGAGGAAGTGAAGTGTTTTAGATATCTGGGAGTGGATCTGTCAGCGGATGGAACCATGGAAGCGGAAGTGGATCATAGGGTGGGGGAGGGGGCGAAAATTTTGGGAGCCTTGAAAAATGTGTGGAAGTCGAGAACATTATCTCGGAAAGCAAAAATGGGTATGTTTGAAGGAATAGTGGTTCCAACAATGTTGTATGGTTGCGAGGCGTGGGCTATGGATAGAGTTGTGCGCAGGAGGATGGATGTGCTGGAAATGAGATGTTTGAGGACAATGTGTGGTGTGAGGTGGTTTGATCGAGTAAGTAACGTAAGGGTAAGAGAGATGTGTGGAAATAAAAAGAGCGTGGTTGAGAGAGCAGAAGAGGGTGTTTTGAAATGGTTTGGGCACATGGAGAGAATGAGTGAGGAAAGATTGACCAAGAGGATATATGTGTCGGAGGTGGAGGGAACGAGGAGAAGAGGGAGACCAAATTGGAGGTGGAAAGATGGAGTGAAAAAGATTTTGTGTGATCGGGGCCTGAACATGCAGGAGGGTGAAAGGAGGGCAAGGAATAGAGTGATTTGGAGCGATGTGGTATACAGGGGTTGACGTGCTGTCAGTGGATTGAATCAAGGCATGTGAAGCGTCTGGGGTAAACCATGGAAAGCTGTGTAGGTATGTATATTTGCGTGTGTGGACGTGTGTATGTACATGTGTATGGGGGGGGCCATTTCTTTCGTCTGTTTCCTTGCGCTACCTCGCAAACGCGGGAGACAGCGACAAAGTATAAAAAAAAAAAAATATATATATATATATATATATATATATATATATATATATATATATATATATATATATATATATATATATATATCCTCCCTTTTAGAAAGTTAAGATACAAGGAGGGGAGGGTTTCCAGCCCCCCCGCTCCCGTCCCCTTTAGTCGCCTTCTACGAAATGTGAAGAATGCGTGGGAAGTATTCTTTCTCCCCTATCCCCAGCGCAAGGTAGGGCTAGGAAAAGACAACAAAGGCCACATTCGTTCACATTCAGTGTGGTTTTGGGGCATTATACATGTCAGCTAGAGACTGAGTGTGAACGAATGTGGCCTTTTTCATCTTTTCATAGTGCTACCTCGCGCACATGCGGGGGGAAGAGGTTGTCATTTCATGTGTGGTGGGGCTGCGACGGGAATGAATAAGAGCAGACAGTATGAATTATGTACATGTGTATATATGTATATGTCTGTGTGTGTATATATATGTATACATTGAGATGTATAGGTATGTATATGTGCAAGTGGACGTGTATGTATATACATGTGTATGTGGGTGGTTTGGGCCATTCTTTCGTCTGTTTCCTTGCCCTACCTCGCTAATGCGGGAGACAGCAGCAAAGTATAATTAAAATAAATAAATGAATATATATATATGTGTATGAAAGGATGGAGCATTCTTCAACCATTCCTGTCGCTACCCTGCCCTACAGGAAACAGCATCACCACCCCCTGCTTCAGCAAGGTACCACCATACTTCTTTTTCTATACTTGATCACCACATCCACTCACATCCATTCTCTAGCTGTCGTGTGTAGTATATAAAATAAAATATATCTCAAATGTTAAAAAAAATGTTTCTAAATACTGTTAAAAACAAGGCCAATCAGATAAGCTACGAATGTAAAAAACTTATGCAAAGAATTTTTGATAGTTATCTAATGTCTACTTCAGACCTCACCTTCATAAATATCAGAAGCTTATTAAACTGCAATCAAATCAGCTTATTCTAGACAAAATCATACTAATGAAGTAACTGTAATCTCCATAATTACAGACATCAATGGTTATACAAAAAATAGAATTTTCAGAAAGATTACAACAACAAATGACAGTCTAAGAAAATCACCAAAATAAAGCAGCTAACCAGTCCCAGTTACATTATATAACAGAAAATAACAAAAGAAAGAGTAACGTTACCAAATGTGAGTTGTATAACGACCTACACAATACAAAAAAATTTCTAATGGAGAGTTACTTTAGAAAATCAAGTTGCATGACTTAAAAATGGGGCAGGCAAACCTTTCCTGCAAACAGCTCAGACACGACTGTCATCCACAATGCTAATACAAAGAATATGTAGGAGTACCCAACCTGGAGAAAAAGAAAATGTAAAGGTTAAAAATTCACTCACTATATAACTGATAACTACATGGATAAAATGAAAAGCATATAACTGTGTAAGGAAATTATGACAATCTATAATATATATTATGTGCAGTGAATAAAAACATTATCGCTACCCTTGGGTTTGATGGGATTTGAAATGAGCAATAATATTCCAGATGTTTCAGTATGCTTGGTACTTGCAATTATTTTTGGCACTTACATTACAGGATCCCTTCTTCATGCCATACTCTCCATCTTCAAATTTTTGAAATATTAAAGATTATGTTTTCATCAATGTAGGACAAATGAGTGTAATCTACCACTTTCCTGAGACTCATTCCAAGAATCATTTGCAATAATAGGCTACAACAGGTAAAAGATGCTGGAAAGCTAAAAGAATGAGTCATCATGAACCAAATAGTATGTAGTTTTGAAAAAAAGGATAACAGCCAGAAAATCTAATAGTCTTGCTCAGGGAAATATCTACAATGACTAACAGACAAAGAAATGATAAAAATGGTACAGGTACACCATCGATTTTCCGGCACTCTTGGTTCCAAAGCCTGGCTAGATAAACTATTTTGCCTGACCAACCGTGGTCATGTAAAAATAATTCATCAACACACCTCTTAACCACTAATTATAAATCTCCCATGAGTCAAAAGTATACCATGGACTGCTGGAAGTTTAAATCAAACAAATATCAAATGTTTGAGCACCCTAAGATGGTACGTCTGTCCTTAGATTGTTTGAATCTTGTGGGGTCTACTTCGTCTTCTGTTGTTAGTGTTTTTCTTGGTGTGCACCGCCAGAATAATGCAAGTCAGCTACGAGTTTCACAAATTCGTGCACATACTCTGTAGCTCGTGGTGTGCAGACCACATTTCTCCGCACACTTTATTCATAAAAATTCCATGACGCTTCTTGAATCTTTGAAGCCATCCTTCACTGTAGTCGTGCTCATGTTGTAATTTAAGTTCTTTATAGAATAACTTAGCCTGGTCCATTATCATGCTACCTGACAAGTCCATTCCATCACTCCGACGCTGTTGAAACCATTCCATCATCCCTCGATCATGCTCAGTACTCTTACCATCTTTCAGTTTTTCTAATCATCATTTCCTTATTGGAATTGGTCTACATAGAATTTCAATATTTTCTCCCTTTGCTTCTTTATATCATAAACAGCTGATGAATCAATGCTGTAGATGTCACACAGCTTACACATCGAAACACTACGGTACATTTTTTACAACAGTTCTACTTTATCTTGGATCGTTATGGACCGGTCTTTACATCTGACACTCTCATATGTCTTATAACCCATAGCGAGGGTTAAATTTAAGCAAAATAAGCTAAGAATCTCACAGTATTGCGGCATCACCACCAACAAGTGCAATGTAAAGAACGTAAATAAGGGTACCCTACACACAACACCATCTGTGGCCACCCAGTAAACTAGTCTGGTGGCTGCAGTAATTTCAAGTTCCCTCGCGTAATTTTGTCTGGACTAAAGGAAATGCCGAACCATCAGTTGCCAGAAATTCTGTGGTGTACCTGTATTAAGAATCCAGAAAAAGACTAGGAAAGGTAACCTGGGAGAATTGGCGAAAGGCAAACAAGAGTTGGATCAATACGAGAGGGAGGAATACCAACCCTGATTTTAGACCAAGGAAATCAGGATTATCTTGTAACAAGTGTCCTAGGGTCAAGGTTCTGTATTGGAATGCAGGTGGCCTCATGACAAAAGAAAAGCTGCTGGAATTCATGGACCATTTATGAGACTGTAACAAAGTATGAGCTGAGAAACTCACGGATGAACTTAATTCTCACCTAATCTGTCAAAAGGGGTAAACAAGAGCAAGAAGGGGCAGAGAATATAAAAGGGGGAAGGATTAGACTCTTAATATGGGATTCCATTAAATTCCATAACATAAGTAGACAATACATAATGGGTAACATTACTGTCAGGAGGAAATGTATAATAACTGTTAGTTTACAATCCCCTTAGATCTGCAATAATCCACAGCAGGTGGATATAGAAAACAATGACTGAACAATAAGGGTGACAAGGAAAGCAACGATATACTCCCTCTTAGCATATTGTAGGGTACTGATAATGGGGGAATTCATCTACAGGAAAACAGACTGAGAGACTTAGATTCCCATGGAGAAGATGAGTCGTGGAGACACAATTATCTTGAGAGTTTACAGCAGAACTTTTTGCTTCAATATGTCACAAAGCATAGAACTAGGGGGATGATGCACCATTTCTACTTGACCTTGTCTTTCCAGACCATAGCATGGAAATAAAACAAGTAACACTTGTATTTTGTATCTGAAATAAAACAAGTAGCGCTTGTATTTTGTATTTGAATATGTGGTGGTGGAAGATATATTAAGGGAATCAGAGAAAGCACAGGAAACAAAAGAGGAAATACAATCATGGCATTTAAATGAAACCAATTAAGTTCTTTGAGAGTACTGTTTGAGTGAGGGAGTTTTATAATATGAGTAGAGACCAGCGCTACAAAAGTTTCAGTAAAATCTATATTGGAGGAGTCAGAATGTGGGTACCTCTGGTGGCCAAATAAAGGAGGAGAATCAAAATGGAAATAGATATGGTTTTACCACAAATGTCATTAAGACCTCAGGGTTGTACTATGGAGGCGTTGTAAAAGACACAGCAGCCAGCAATCATATGAAAGATAAGAGAGCAAAGAATGAGTACTGCAAAGTAAGGAGGGAGGAGCAGAGGTATTTTGAGAAAACAATGTGAAACAAGCAAAACATAATCCAATATTTTCCCTTTTGTTCATCTAGAACAAACTCTTGGATAATGAGCAGCTAAGCAGACTAAGGGAATCAGAGTAAAGAATTCTTGAAGATGACAAGGAAATATGCAAGGAATTGAATATCAAATTCAAAAGTGTTTCCACTGTGCAGGGCAAAAATATACTAGCATTACCAACATACACTAAAGGAGAAAAATGACATAATCAAGCAATCAACCTGCCTAATCTATGACTTTGTAATTCAAACATTCACTTTTTCCCTCTTGTCTTTATAAAATGGCACTATACAGGCATTCCATCAATCCTCAGGCATTTCACCTTGAGCTACATATACAATGAATGTCCTAATCAACCAGCCAATGACATTATCACCTCCTCACTTGAAGTATTCAACTTCAATAATATCAACTCAAGACCACTGGGACTACTATTCCATCAAGCATGCCCATCTTTGCTTTCACTGACAACGACCTCTCTTTCCACACAATCTTCAAAATGCCCAGAACCTTAGGCCCCTTATCCACCCTACGTACACATCAGCTTCCTTAGTTCCATTTCCTGACATGTCCATTCCTAGGTATCTGAAACATCCCAATCCCCAAGATTCTCTCCACTAAAACTCAAACCCCAACTAACCTGTCTCTCCACTGCTAAATCTAATAACCTTGCTTTTTTCACATTTACTCCAGCTTTCTTCTTTCATACATGCTCCTGAGCTCAAACACCAGTTTCTACAGTTTCTCATTCGAATCTGTCAGCAGTGCGGTGTCATCAGCAAACTAAAAGTGTCTCACCTCCAAGGACCCACCACCCCTGAGAGACTGCAGACCTACTCTTCTCTTTATAACCTTCGCATTCACCTCCTTCACCTGCCCCCATCCATATGGAAGTTAAATACCCACTATGACATCACAAGCCCCAGCTCAAGACTTAACTTCACCTGGAAACACTCATCCTTCTCTGTTCCTACTGACACACATGCCTTACTCTCTTGATAAAAACTCTTTATCGCTTTAGCAGCTTTCCTCCTACACCTTATAACTATATCACCATCTGAGAACATAGGAAAAAAATGGTGCATCCTCAGTTTTTCTGGAAAATCTGCACAATTAACACCCGATTATCAAAATGTAAACACAGAATCCTGAAAGCAAGCTAGAGTAGGCACATTCAACTTTAGGAAAAAATTGGGAAGCATCACTGAGCTCTACCTCATCAGGTATTCTGTGAACATGACCTACCTGGAAGCTATTTGGTAGCTGGTAAGGTTCCCCACCTATTTCCTCCACATAAAAGCCCATTGGAAAGACAACAGCAGCTAAACAGAACAACACCACTGAAAATAAGAATTTTTTTTTGTAAATTTAAGTCATATATATACTAACAGATTCTGAGTAAAGTTATATGTACAAGTGACACAAAAATATGGATTAACTCTCTTACATAATAAAACTAAATGGTTAACATTTCTTTTCACTAACAACACTGACTCTGATAGTAAGAATATGATGTATGCCTTTTTCCAACTTTTGAAAGTGTGCAGTAAAACTAGAAATACACTAGAAACAATAAATATCCCTGAAGTGGAAGAGTATAAGCTTGCAAATGAAATACGCTTGACAATAACTGCAACTGTTTCCATCTTTGACAAACCTAAGTTCTGGAACACCCTGCATTATATATAATAACACCTTAAAAGATATCAATACATATAAACAAAATCAGAAAAAATTCAAACACAGAAACAGAACCTAGTGATGCAAAATCAAATTTCTAGAGGCTACACAACATAACCATTCCTGCCAAATGTGCCTCTAATATTTGAAAATTCACTTTTGTCCCACTTGCCTTTATACACTAGCACCATACAGGCATTCCACCAATCCTCAGGTACCCGACCTTCAGCCATTTATAATGAACGTCCTTACTAACCAATCAACATTATAATCACTTTCTTACTAGAAGTTATTATTATCATTATATTATTAAACTTTGTCGCTGTCTCCCACATTAGTGAGGAAGCGCAAGGAAACAGACGAAAGAATGGCCCAACCCACCCACATACACATGTATATACATAGACATCTACACACACACACATATACATACCTACACATCTCAACGTATACATATATTCCTATGAGTCCAAGGGGAAAATGAAACACGAAAAGTTTCCAAGTGCACTTTCGTGTAATAATCACATCATCAGGGGAGACACAAGAGAGAAATATAACAGTCAGTTGATATACATCGAAGAGACAAAGCTAGGACACCATTTGGTAAACATGTTAACCAAATGGCGTCCTAGCTTAGTCTCTTCGATGTATATCAACTGACTGTCATATATCTCTCTTGTGTCTCCCCTGATGATGTGATTATTACACGAAAGTGCACTTGGGAACTTTTCGTGTTTCATTTTCCCCGTGGACTCATAGGAATATCTTGATCACGCGCAAAATTGTGATCCTTCCAACATGTATACATATATATACATACACACACAGACATATACATATATACACATGTACATAATTCACAGTCCGGTCTTATTCATCCTCATCGCCACCCCGCCACACATGAAATGAAAAACCCCTCCCCCCAGATGTGTGCGAGGTAGCGCTAGGAAAAGACAACAAAGGCCACATTCGTTCACTCTCAGTCTCTAGCTGTCATGTATAACACACCGAAACAACAGCTCCCTTTCCACATCCGGGCCCCATAAAACTTTCCATGGTTTACCCCAGATGCTTCACATGCCCTGGTTCAATCCACTGACAGCACATCGACGCTGGTATACCACATTGTTCCAATTCACTCTATTCCTTGCACTCCTTTCACCCTGCTGCATGTTCAGGCCCCAATCACTCAAAATCTTTTTCACTCCATCTTTCCACCTCCAATTTGGTCTACCACTTCACCTCGTTCCCTTCACATCTGACACATATATCCTCTTTGCCAATCTTTCCTCACTCATTCCCTCCATGTGACCAAACCATTTCAAAATGCCCTCTTCTGCTCTCTCAACCACACTCTTTTTATTTCCACACATCTCTCTTTCCCTATTAATACTTACTCGATCAAACCATCTCACACCATATATTGTCCTCAAACATCTCATTTCCGGCACATCCACCCTCCTCTGCACAACTCTATCCATAGCCCACACCTCACAACCATATTACATTGTTGGAACCACTACTCCTTCAAACATACCCATTTTTGCTTTCCGAGAAAATGTTCTCAACTTCCAGACATTCTTCAACATTCCCAGAACTTTCGCCTCCTCCCCCACCATATGATTCACTTCCGCTTTCATGGTTCCATCCGCTGCCAGATCCACTCCCAGAAATCTAAAACACTTCACTTCCTCCAGTTTTTCTCCATTCAAACTTACCTCCCAATTGACTTCACCCTCAAACCTAATGTACCAAATAACCTTGCTCCTATTCACATTTACTCTCAGCTTTCTTCTTTCACACACTTTACCAAACTCAGTCACCAGCTTCTGCAGTTTCTCAAACGAATCAGCCACCAGTGCTGTATCATCAGCGAACAACAACTGACTCACTTCCCAAGCTCTCTCATCCACAACAGACTGCATACTTGCCCCTCTTTCCAAAACTTGCATTCACCTCCCTAACAACATCCATAAACAAATTAAACAACCATGGAGACATCACACACCCCTGCCACAAACCTACATTCACTGAGAACCAATCACTTACCTCTCTTCCTACACGTACACATGCCTTACATCCTTGATAAAAACTTTTCACTGCTTCTAACAACTTGCTCCCAAACAATATATTCTTAATACTTTCCACAGAGCATCTCTATCAACTCTATCATATGCCTTCTCCAGATCCATAAATGCTACATACAAATCCTTTTGCTTTTCTAAGTATTTCTCACATACATTCTTCAAAGCAAACACCTGATCTATGCATCCCCTACCACTTCTAAAACCACAATGCTCTTCCCCAATCTGATGCTCTGTACATGCCTTCACCCTCTCAATCAATACCCTCCCATATAATTTTCCACGAATACTCAACAAACTTTTTATATTTTTTATTTTGCTTTGTTGCTGTCTCCCACGTTAGCGAGGTAGCGCAAGGAAACAGACAAAAGAATGGCCCAACCCACCCAAATACACATGTATATACATACACATCTACACACGCAATATATACATGCCTATACATCTCAACGTATACATATATATACACACAGAGACATATACATATATACACATGTACATAATTCATACTGTCTGCCTTTATTCATTCCCATCGCCACCCAGCCACACATAAAAAATAAAAACCCCCTCCCCAAATGTGCACGAGGTAGCACTAGGAAAAGACAACAAAGGCCACTCTCGTTCACATTCACTCTCTAGCTGTCATGTAAGGCCCAACAGAACTTTCCATGATTTACCCCAGACGCTTCACATGCCTTGATTCAATCCATTGACAGCACGTCAACCCAGTATACCACATCGTTCCAATTCACTCTATTCCTTGCACGCCTTTCACCCTCCTGCATGTTCGGGCCCCGATCACTCAAAATCTTTTTCACTCCATCTTTCCACCTCCAATTTGGTCTCCCACTTCTCCTCATTCCCTCCACCTCTGACACATATATCCTATTGGTCAATCTTTCCTTACTCATTCTCTCCATGTGACCAAACCATTTCAAAACACCCTCTTCTGCTCTCTCAACCACACTCGTTTTACTACCACACATCTCTCTTACCCTTTCATTACTTACTCGATCAATCCACCTCACACCACATACTGTCCTCAAACATCTCATTTCCAGCACATCCACCCTCCTCCTCACATCATAGCCCATGCCTTGCAACCACATCATATTGTTGGAACCACTGTTCCTTCAAACATATCCATTTTTGCTTTCTGAGATAATGTTCTCGACTTCCACACATTCCTCAATGCTCCCAAAACTTTCGCCCCCTCTCCCACCCTATTATTCACTTTCACTTCCATGGTTCCATCTGCTGCCAGATCCACTCACAGATATCTAAAACACTTCACTTCCTTCTGTGTTTTTCCATTCAAACATACCTCCCAATTGACTTGTCCCTCAACCCTACTGTACCTAATAACCTTGCTCTTATTCACATTTACTAATCTTTCTTCTTTCACACACTTTACCAAACTCAGTCACCAGCTTCTGCAGTTTCTCACATGAATCAGCCACCAGCGATGTATCATCAGCGAACAACAACTGACTCACTTCCCAAGCTCTCTCATTCACAACAGACTGCATATTTGCCCCTCTTTCCAAAACTCTTGCATTCACCTCCCTAACAACCCCATCCATAAACAAATTAAACAACCATGGAGATATCACACACCCCTGCCACAACCCTACATTCACTAAGAACCAATCACTTTCCTCCCTTCCTACATGAACACATGCCTTACATCCTCGTTAAAAACTTTTCACTGCTTCTAACAACTTGCCTCCCACACCATATATTCTTAATTCCTTCCACAGAGCATTTCTATCAACTCTATCATGTGCCTTCTCCAGATCCATAAATGCTACATACAAATCCATTTGCTTTTCTAAGAATTTCTCACATACATTCTTCAAAGCAAACACCTGATCCACACATCCTCTACCACTTCTGAAACCACACTGCTTTTCCCCCATCTGATGCTCTGTACATGCCTTCACCCTCTCAATCAATACCCTCCCATATAATTTACCAGGAATACTCAACAAACTTATACCTCTGTAATTTGAGCACTCACTCTTATCCCCTTTGCCTTTGTACAATGGCAGTATGCAAGCATTCTTCCAATCCTCAGGCACCTCAACATGAGTCATACATACATTAAATAACCTTACCAACCAGTCAACAATACAGTCACCCCCTTTTTTCATAAATTCTACTGCAATACCATCCAAACCCGCTGCCTTGCCCGCTTTCATCTTCTGCAAAGCTTTTACTACCTCCTCTCTGTTTACCATATCATTCTCCCTAACCCTCTCACTTTGCACACCACCTCGACCAAAACACCCTATATCTGCCACTCTATCATCAAACACATTCAACAAACCTTCAAAATACTCACTCCATCTCCTTCTCACATCACCACTACTTGTTATCACCTCCCTATTAGCCCCCTTCACTGAAGTTCCCATTTGTTACCTTGTCTTACGCACTTTATTTACCTCCTTCCAAAACATCTATTTATTCTCCCTAAAATTTAATGATACTCTCTCACCCCAACTCTCATTTGCGTTCTTTTTTTCTCTTGACCTCCTGCCTCTTTCTTTTATACTTTTCCCAGTCATTTGCATTATTTCCCTGCATAAATCGTCCAAATGCCTCTCTCATCTCTTTCACTAATAATCTTACTTTTTCATCCCACCACTCTTGAAGTTATTATTATTATTTTGCTTTGTCGCTGTCTCCCGCGTTTGCGAGGTAGCGCAAGGAAACAGACGAAAGAAATGGCCCAACCCACCCCCATACACAATGTATACACACACACACGTCCACACACGCAAATATACATACCTATACATCTCAATGTACACATATATATACACACACAGACACATACATATATACACATGCACACAATACACACTGTCTGCCCCCATTCAGTCCCATCGCCACCTCGCCACACATGGAATACCATGCGAGGTAGCACTAGGGAAAGACAACAAAGGCCCCATTCGTTCACACTCAGTCTCTAGCTGCCACGCAATAATGCCCGAAACCACAGCTCCCTTTCCACATCCAGGCCCCACACAACTTTCCATGGTTTACCCCAGACGCTTCACATGCCCTAATTTAATCCACTGACAGCACGTCAACCCCGATATACCACATCGATCCAATTCACTCTATTCCTTGCCCTCCTTTCACCCTCCTGCATGTTCAGGCCCCGATCACTCAAAATCTTTTTCACTCCATCTTTCCACCTCCAATTTGGTCTCCCACTTCTCCTCGTTCCCTCCACCTCCGACACATATATCCTCTTGGTCAATCTTTCCTCACTCATTCTCTCCATGTGCCCAAACCATTTCAAAACACCCTCTTCTGCTCTCTCAACCACGCTCTTTTTATTTCCACACATCTCTCTTACCCTTACATTACTTACTCGATCAAACCACCTCACACCACACATTGTCCTCAAACATCTCATTTCCAGCACATCCACCCTCCTGCGCACAACTCTATCCATAGCCCACGCCTCGCAACCATACAACATTGTTGGAACCACTATTCTTTCAAACATACCCATTTTTGCTTTCCGAGATAATGTTCTCGACTTCCACACATTCTTCAAGGCTCCCAGGATTTTCGCCCCTCCCTCACCCTATGATTCACTTCCGCTTCCATGGTTCCATCCGCTGCCAGATCCACTCCCAGATATCTAAAACACTTTACTTCCTCCAGTTTTTCTCCATTCAAACTTACCTCCCAATTGACTTGACCCTCAACCCTACTGTACCTAATAACCTTGCTCTTATTCACATTTACTCTTAACTTTCTTCTTTCACACACTTTACCAAACTCAGTTACCAGCTTCTGCAGTTTGTCACATGAATCAGCCACCAGCGCTGTATCATCAGTGAACAACAACTGACTCACTTCCCAAGCTCTCTCATCCACAACAGACTTCATACTTGCCCCTCTTTCCAAAACTCTTGCATTCACCTCCCTAACAACCCCATCCATAAACAAATTAAACAACCATGGAGACATCACACACCCCTGCCGCAAACCTACATTCACTGAGAACCAATCACTTTCCTCTCTTCCTACACGTACACATGCCTTACATCCTCGATAAAAACTTTTCACTGCTTCTAACAACTTGCATCCCACACCATATATTCTTAATACCTTCCACAGAGCATCTCTATCAACTCTATCATATGCCTTCTCCAGATCCATAAATGCTACATACAAATCCATTTGCTTGAAGTATCTACCTAAAATACAGTCCACTCAACACCACTGAGACCACTATACAGAAAAAAAAAGCTTTATCTATTCTTTCATGTTAGCTACGATGGAAGAGACAACTAAAGCACGTGACTTATTGTTCACTGGAATGGTATAGTAGCTGATTTGAGTCAGAAAGTGCACAAGCTGGTGACTGACTTTGAAAATGTGTGAAAGGAGAAAGCTGGGAATGAATGTGAATAAAAGCAAGATTCTTAGGTTCAGTAGGGTTGGAAAGTAAGTTTGAATAGAGAAAAATTGGGGGAAGTGAAGCACTTTATATATCTGAGAATGGACCAGCAGCTAACAGAACCATGGTAGAGGAAGTAAGCCATAGGGTGGGGGAGGGCTGAAAGTTCTGGGAGAGATGAAGAATGAGTGGAAAGATAAAACATTATCTCGCAGGGCAAAAATGGGTATAACTGAAGGAATAGTAGTCCCAACAATATCTTATGGCTGTGAGGCATGAGCTATACATAGGGTTGTGTGGAAGAGGGTGGATGCATTGGAAATTAAATGTTTAAGGACAATATGTGATGCAAGGTGGTTTGATTGAATAATGAAAGGGTATGAGAGATGTGTGGGAACAAAGTAAGTGTGACTGAGAGACCAGAAGAGGGTATGTTGAAATGGTGTGGACATATATAAAGAATGAGTGAGGAAAGGCTGACAAAGAGAATATAAGTGTCAGAATTGAAGGGAACAAGGAGAACCAGAAAACCAAACTGGAGATGAAAGGATGAAATGAAAATAATTTTGTCAGGCCTGACCATGCAGAAACGTAAAAGGTGTGTAAAGAATAGAGTGAACTGGAATGGTGTGGTATACTGGGATACATGTGCCATCAATGGATTGAACCAGTGCAAGTGAAGTGTCTGGGGTAAACCATGGAAACTTCTGTGGGGCCTGGATGTGGAAAGGGAGCTGTGGTTTCGGTGCATTATACATGACAGCTAGAGACTGAGTGTGAATGAATGTGGCCTTTGTTGTCTTTTCCTATCGCTATCTCAACCTCATGCGGGGGAAGGGGGTTGTTATTTCATGTGTGGCGGGGTGGAATGGGAATGAATGAAGGCAGAGAGTATGTGTATTTTTTTTTTTTTTTTTTTTTTTTTTGCTTTGTCGCTGTCTCCCGCATTTGCGAGGTAGCACAAGGAAACAGACGAAAGAAACGGCCCAACCCACCCCCATACACATGTATATACATACGTCCACACACGCAAATATACATACCTACACAGCTTTCCATGGTTTACCCCAGACGCTTCACATGCCTTGATTCAATCCACTGACAGCACGTCAACCCCGGTATACCACATCGCTCCAATTCACTCTATTCCTTGCCCTCCTTTCACCCTCCTGCATGTTCAGGCCCCGATCACTCAAAATCTTTTTCACTCCATCTTTCCACCTCCAATTTGGTCTCCCTCTTCTCCTCGTTCCCTCCACCTCCGACACATATATCCTCTTGGTCAATCTTTCCTCACTCATTCTCTCCATGTGCCCAAACCACTTCAAAACACCCTCTTCTGCTCTCTCAACCACGCTCTTTTTATTTCCACACATCTCTCTTACCCTTACGTTACTTACTCGATCAAACCACCTCACACCACACATTGTCCTCAAACATCTCATTTCCAGCACATCCATCCTCCTGCGCACAACTCTATCCATAGCCCACGCCTCGCAACCATACAACATTGTTGGAACCACTATTCCTTCAAACATACCCATTTTTGCTTTCCGAGATAATGTTCTCGACTTCCACACATTCTTCAAGGTCCCCAGAATTTTCGCCCCCTCCCCCACCCTATGATCCACTTCCGCTTCCATGGTTCCATCCGCTGCCAGATCCACTCCCAGATATCTAAAACACTTCACTTCCTCCAGTTTTTCTCCATTCAAACTCACCTCCCAATTGACTTGACCCTCAACCCTACTGTACCTAATAACCTTGCTCTTATTCACATTTACTCTTAACTTTCTTCTTCCACACACTTTACCAAACTCAGTCACCAGCTTCTGCAGTTTCTCACATGAATCAGCCACCAGCGCTGTATCATCAGCAAACAACAACTGACTCACTTCCCAAGCTCTCTCATCCACAGCATACTTCATTCTTGCCCCTCTTTCCAAAACTCTTGCATTCACCTCCCTAACAACCCCATCCATAAACAAATTAAACAACCATGGAGACATCACACACACCTGGCGCAAACCTACATTCACTGAGAACCAATCACTTTCCTCTCTTCCTACACGTACACATGACTTACATCCTCGATAAAAACTGCTTCTAACAACTTGCCACCCACACCATATATTCTTAATACCTTCCACAGAGCATCTCTATCAATTCAATCATATGCCTTCTCCAGGTCCATAAATGCTACATACAAATCCATTTGCTTTTCTCCAGTTCCATAAATGCTACATACAAATTCATTTGCTTTTCTAAGTATTTCTCACATACATTCTTCAAAGCAAACACCTGATCCACACATCCTCTACCACTTCTGAAACCACACTGCTCTTCCCCAATCTGATGCTCTGTACATGCCTTCACCCTCTCAATCAATACCCTTCCATATAATTTACCAGGAATACTCAACAAACTTATACCTCTGTAATTTGAGCACTCACTCTTATCCCCTTTGCCTTTGTACAATGGCATTATGCACGCATTCCGCCAATCCTCAGACACCTCACCATGAGTCATACATACATTAAATAACCTTACCAACCAGTCAACAATACAGTCACCCCCTTTTTTAATAAATTCCACTGCAATACCATCCAAACCTGCTGCCTTGCCGGCTTTCATCTTCCACAAAGCTTTTACTACCTCTTCTCTGTTTACCAAATCATATTCCCCAACCCTCTCACTTTGCACACCACCTCGACCAAGACACCCTATATCTGCCACTCTATCATCAAACACATTCAACAAACCTTCAAAATACTCACTCCATCTCCTTCTCACATCACCACTACTTGTTATCACCTCCCCATTATCGCCCTTCACTGAAGTTCCGATTTGCTCCCTTGCCTTATGCACTTTATTTACCTCCTTCCAGAACATCTTTTTATTTTGGTCTGTCAAGGCTTTATTATGGCGGATGACCAACTACCTACCCTCATGTATCCAAGATATGGTTGTACTTTGTGTAATGAAGACAATTGAGAAACATCATAAGCCAATATTCCAGTTTCATGGTAAGAGAAGTAGTCCAGGCAGTATGATACAGTGGTTAAATTAATGAAAACTACTATTGATGTTTGTGTAAATAAATTATACATTTCCCTTTTCCATAGCCAGAGGTTGAACCATAATGTGACATTCATTTTTTTAATTTCATTTCAAGACAGAAGTTTCAGTTTTCTAAATTATTTCTTACATTTTTCATATGTATATATATATATATATATATATATATATATATATATGTGTGTGTGTGTATATGTGTGTATGTGTGTATATGTGCGTATGTGTGTGTGTATGTATATATATATATATTATCCCTGGGGATAGGGGTGAAAGAATACTTCCTACGCATTCCTCATGTGTCGCAGAAGGCGACTAGAGGGGACGGGAGCGGGGGGCCAGAAATCCTCCCCTCCTTGTATTTTTCAACTTTCTAAAAAAAATGGGAAACAGAAGGAGTTACGCGGGGAGTGCTCATACTCCTCGTAGACTCAGGTCGGGGTGTCTAAATGTGTGTGGATATAACCAAGATGTGAAAAAAGGAGAAATAGGTAGTATGTTTGAGGAAAGGAACCTGGATGTTTTGGCTCTGAGTGAAACGAAGCTCAAGGGTAAAGGGGAAGAGTGGTTTGGGAATGTCTTGGGAGTAAAGTTGGGGGTTAGTGAGAGGACAAGAGCAAGGGAAGGAGTAGCAGTACTCCTGAAACAGGAGTTGTGGGAGTATGTGATAGAATGTAAGAAAATAAATTCTCGATTAATATGGGTAAAACTGAAAGTTGATGGAGAGAGATGGGTGATTATTGGTGCATATGCACCTGGGCATGAGAAGAAAGATCATGAGAGGCAAGTGTTTGGGGAGGAGCTGAATGAGTGTGTTAGTGGTTCTGATGCACATGACCGGGTTATAGTGATGGGTCATTTGAATGCAAAGGTGAGTAATGTGGCAGTTGAGGGAATAATTGGTATACATGGGGTGTTCAGTGTTCTAAATGGAAATGGTGAAGAGCCTGTAGATTTATGTGCTGAAAAAGGACTGATGATTGGGAATACCTGGTTTAAAAAGCGAGATATACATAAGTATACGTATGTAAGTAGGAGAGATGGCCAGAGAGCATTATTAGATTACGTGTTAATTGACAGGCGCGCGAAAGAGAGACTTTTGGATGTAAATGTGCTGAGAGGTGCAACTGGAGGGATGTCTGATCATTATCTTGTGGAGGCTAAGGTGAAGATTTGTATGGGTTTTCAGAAAAGAAGAGTGAATGTTGGGGTGAAGAGGGTGGCGAGAGTAAGTGAGGTTGGGAAGGAGACTTGTGTGAGGAAGTACCAGGAGAGACTGAGTACAGAATGGAAAAAGGTGAGAACAATGGAAGTAAGGGGAGTGGGGGAGGAATGGGATGTATTTAGGGAATCAGTGATGGATTGCGCAAAAGATGCTTGTAACATGAGAAGCGTGGGAGGTGGGCTGATTAGAAAGGGTAGTGAGTGGTGGGATGAAGAAGTAAGATTATAAGTGAAAGAGAAGAGAGAGGCATTTGGACGATTTTTGCAGGAAAAAAATGCAATTGAGTGGGAGATGTATAAATGAAAGAGACAGGAGGTCAAGAGAAAGGTGCAAGAGGTGAAAAAGAGGGCAAATGAGAGTTGGGGTGAGAGAGTATCATTAAATTTTAGGGAGAATATGTATATATATATATATATATATATGTATATATGTATATATATATTTTTTTTTTTTTCATACTATTCGCCATTTCCCGCGATAGCGAGGTAGCGTTAAGAACAGAGGACTGGGCCTTTTTTGAAATATCCTCACCTGGCCCCCTCTGTTCCTTCTTTTGGAAAATTAAAAAAAAAAAAAGAGGGGAGGATTTCCAGCCCCCCGCTCCCTCCCCTTTTAGTCGCCTTCTACGACACGCAGGGAATACGTGGGATGTATTCTTAATCCCCTATCCCCAGGGATAATATATATATATATATATATATATATATATATATATATATATATATATATATATACATACATATATATACATATATATATATATATATATATATATATATATATATATATATATATATATATATATATATATTGTATGGTTGCGAGGCGTGGGCTATGGACAGAGTTGTGCACAGGAGGGTGGATGTGCTGGAAATGAGATGTTTGAGGACAATATGTGGTGTGAGGTGGTTTGATCGAGTAAGTAATGTATATATATATATATATATATATATATATATATATATATATATATAAGTTGTTAGAAGCAGTGAAAAGTTCTTATCGAGGATGTAAGGCATGTGTACGTGTAGGAAGAGAGGAAAGTGATTGGTTCTCAGTGAATGTAGGTTTGCGCCAGGGGTGTGTGATGTCTCCATGGTTGTTTAATTTGTTTATGGATGGGGTTGTTAGGGAGGTGAATGCAAGAGTTTTGGAAAGAGGGGCAAGTATGAAGTCTGTTGGGGATGAGAGAACTTGGGAAGTGAGTCAGTTGTTGTTCGCTGATGATACAGCGCTGGTGGCTGATTCATGTGAGAAACTGTAGAAGCTGGTGACTGAGTTTGGTAAAGTAAATGAAAGAAGAAAGTTAAGAGTAAATGTGAATAAGAGCAAGGTTATTTGGTACAGTAGGGTTGAGGGTCAGGTCAATTGGGAGGTGAGTTTGAATGGAGAAAAACTGGAGGAAGTGAAGTGTTTTAGATATCTGGGAGTGGATCTGGCAGTGGATGGAACCATGGAAGCGGAAGAGGATCATAGGGTGGGGGAGGGGGCGAAAATTCTGGGAGCCTTGAAGAATGTGTGGAAGTCGAGAACATTATCTCGGAAAGCAAAAATGGGTATGTTTGAAAGAATAGTGGTTCCAACAATGTTGTATGGTTGTGAGGCGTGGGCTATGGATAGAGTTGTGCACAGGAGGATGGATGTGCTGGAAATGAGATGTTTGAGGACAATGTGTGGTGTGAGGTGGTTTGATCGAGTAAGTAACGTAAGGGTAAGAGAGATGTGTGGAAATAAAAAGAGCGTGGTTGAGAGAGCAGAAGAGGGTGTTTTGAAATGGTTTGGGCACATGGAGAGAATGAGTGAGGAAAGATTGACCAAGAGGATATATGTGTCGGAGGTGGAGGGAACGAAGAGAAGAGGGAGACCAAATTGGAGGTGGAAAGATGGAGTGAAAAAGATTTTGTGTGATCGGGGCCTGAACATGCAGGAGGGTGAAAGGAGGGCAAGGAATAGAGTGAATTGGAGCGATGTGGTATACCGGGGCTGACGTGCTGTCAGTGGATTGAATCGGGGCATGTGAAGCGTCTGGGGTAAACCATGGAAAGCTGTGTAGGTATGTATATTTGCGTGTGTGGACGTACGTATATACATGTGTATGGGGGTGGGTTGGGCCATTTCTTTCGTCTGTTTCCTTGCGCTACCTCGCAAATGCGGGAGACAGCGACAAAGCAAAAAAAAAAAAAATATATATATATATATATATATATATATATATATATATATATATATATATATATATATATATATATATATATATATATATATATATCTATTTATTCATTTTGCTTTGTCGCTGTCTCCCGCGTTTGTGAGGTAGCGCAAGGAAACAGACAAAAGAAATGGCCCAACCCACCCCCATACACAATGTATATACATACACGTCCACACACGCAAATATACATACCCATACATCTCAATGTACACATATATATACACACACAGACACATACATATATACCCATGCACACAATTCACACTGTCTGCCTTTATTCATTCCCATCGCCACCTCGCCACACATGGAATACCATCCCCCTCCTCCCTCATGTGTGCGAGGCAGCACTAGGAAAAGACGACAAAGGCCCCATTCGTTCACACTCAGTCTCTACCTGTCATGCATTAATGCCCGAAACCACAGCTCCCTTTCCACATCCAGGCCCCACAGAACTTTCCATGGTTTACCCCAGACGCTCTAGAAGCCCTAATTCAATCCATTGAAAGCACGTCCACCCCCGTATACCACATCAATCCAATTCACTCTATTCCTTGAACGCCTTTCACCCTTCTGCATGTTCAGGCCCCGAACACTCAAAATCTTTTTCACTCCATCTTTCCACCTTCAATTTGGTCTCCCACTTCTCCTCGTTCCCTCCACCTCTGACACATATATCCTCTTGGTCAAGCTTTCCTCACTCATTCTCTCCATCTACCCAAACCATTTCAAAACACCCTCTTCTGCTCTCTCAACCATGCTCTTTTTATTTCCACATTTCTCTCTTACCCTTGCATTACTTACTTGATCAAACGACCTCACACCACATATTGTCCTCAAACATCTCATTTCCAGCACATCATCTCTCCTGCACACAACTCTATCCATAGCCCACGTCTCGCAACCATACAACATTGTTGGAATAACTATTGCTTCCAACATACCCATTTTTGCTCTCCGAGATAATGTTCTCGACTTCCAAACATTCTTCAAGGCTCCCAGAATTTTCTCCCCCTCCCCCACCCTATGATTCACCTCTGATTCCATGTTTCCATCCGCTGCTAGATCAACTCCCAGATATCTAAAAACTTTACTTCCTCCAGTTTTTCTCCATTCAAACTTACCTCCCAATTGACTTGACCCTCAACCCTACTGTACCTAATAACCTTGCTCTTATTCACATTTACTCTTAACTTTCTTCTTTCACACACTTTACCAAACTCAGTCACCAGCTTCTGCAGTCTCTCACATAAATCAGCCACCAGCGCTGTATCATCAGCGAACAACAACTGACTCACTTCCCAAGCTCTCTCATTCACAATAGACGGCATACTTGCACCTCTTTCCAAAACTCTTGCATTCACCTCCCTAACAACCCATCCATAAACAAATCAAACAAACATGGAAACAACACACACCCCTGTCGCAAACCTACATTCACTGAGAACCAATCACTTTCCTCTATTCCTACACGTACACATGCCTTACATCCTCGATAAAAACTTTTCACTGCTTCTAACAACTTGCCTCCCACACCATATATTCTTAAAACCTTCCACAGAGCATCTCTATCAACTCTATCATATGCCTTCTCCAGATCCATAAATGCTACATACAAATCCATTTGTTTTTCTAAGTATTTCTCACATACATTCTTCAAAGCAAACACCTGATCCACACATCCTCTACCACTTCTGAAACCACACTGTTCTTCCCCAATCTGATGCTCTGTACATGCCTTCACCCTCTCAATCAATATCCTCCCATATAATTTACCAGGAATACTCAACAAACTTATACCTCTGTAATTTGAGCACTCACTCTTATCCCCTTTGCCTTTGTACAATGGCACTATGCAAGCATTCCACCAATCCTCAGGCACCTCACCAAGAATCATACATACATTAAATAAACTTACCAACCAGTCAACAATACAGTCACCCCCTTTTTTAATGAATTCCACTGCAATACCATCCAAACCTGCTGCCTTGCCGGCTTTCATCTTCCGTAAAGCTTTTACTACCTCTTCTGTATTTACCAAATCATTTTCCCTAACCCTCTCACTTTGCACACCACCTCGACCAAAACACCCTATATCTACCACTCTATCATCAAACACATTTAACAAACCTTCAAAATCCTCACTCCATCTCCTTCTCACATCACCACTACTTGTTATCACCTCCCCATTAGCCCCTTTCACTGAAATTCCCATTTGTTCCCTTGTCTCACGCACTTTATTTACCTTCTTCGAAAACATCTTTTTATTCTCCCTAAAATTTAATGATACTCTCTCACCCCCAACTCTCATTTGCCCTCTTTTTCACCTCTTGCACCTTTCTCTTGACCTCCTGCCTCTTTTTTTTGTACATCTCCCACTCATTTGCACCATTTCCCTGAAAAAATCATCCAAATGCCTCTCTTTTCTATTTCACTAATAATCTTACTTCTTCATCCCACCACTCACTACCCTTTTTAATCTGCCCACCTCCCAAGCTTCTCATGCCACAAGCATCTTTTGCGTAAGCTATCACTGCTTCATTAAATACATCTCATTCCTACCCCACTCCCCATAAGTCCTTTGTTCTCACCTTTTTCCATTCTGTACTCAGTCTCTATTGGTACTTCCTCACACAATTCTCCTTCACAAGCTCAACTACTCTTACCACTCTTTTCACGACAACATTCTCTCTTCTTTTCTGAAAACCTCTACAAATCTTCACCTTGAAGATGGTGTGCAAAGTGAGAGGGTTAGGGAAAATGATTTGGTAAACAGAGAAGAGGTAGTAAAAGCTTTGCAGAAGATGAAAGCCAGCAAGGCAGCAGGTTTGGATGGTATTGCAGTGGAATTTATGAAAAAAAAGGGGGTGACTGTATTGCTGACATGTTGGTAAGGTTATTAAATGTATGTATGTCTCATGGTGAGGTGCCTGAGGATTGGCGGAATGCTTGCATAGTGCCATTGTTCAAAAGCAAAGGGGATAAAAGTGAATGCTTAAATTACAGAGGTATAGATTGTTGAGTATTCCTGGGAAATTATATGGCAGGGTATTGATTGAGAGGGGGAAGGCATGTACAGAGCATCAGATTGGAGATGAGCAGTGTAGTTTCAGAAGTGGTATAGGATGTGTGGAATAGGTGTGTGCTTTGAAGAATGTATGTGAGAAATACTTAGAAAAGCAAATGGATTTGTATGTAGCACTTATGGATCTGGAGAAGGCATATGATAGAGTTGATAGAGATGTTCTGTTGAAGGTATCAAGAATATACGGTGTGGGAGGCAAGTTGTTAGAAGCAGTGAAAAGTTTTTATTGAGGATGTAAGGCAAGTGTACGTGTAGGAAGAGAAGAAAGTGATTGGTTCTCAGTGAATGTAGGTATGCAGAAGAGGTGTGTGATGTCTCCATGGTTGTTTAATTTGTTTATGGATGGGGTTTTTAGGAAGGTGAATGCAAGAGTTTTCAAAAGAGGGACAAGTATTCAGTCTGTTGTGGATAAGAGAGTTTGAGAAGTGAGTCAGTTGTTGTTCGCTGTTGATACAGCGCTGGTGGCTGAGTCATGTGAGAAACTGCAGAAGCTGGTGACTGAGTTTGGTAAAGTGTGTGAAAGAAGAAAGATGAGAGTAAATGTGAATAAGAGCAAGGTTATTAGGTACAGTAGGGTTGAAAGACAAGTCAATTGGGAGGTAAGATTGAATGGAGAAAAACTGGAGGAAGTGAAGTGTTTTAGATACCTGGGAGTGGATTTGGCAGCGGATGGAACCATGGAAGTGTAAGTGAATTGTAGGGTTGGGGAGGGGGCGAAAGTTCTGGGAGCATTGAAGAATGTGTGGAAGTCAAGAACATTATCTCGGAAAGCAAAAATAGGTATGTTTGAAGGAATAGTGGTTCCAACAAGTTTATATGGTTACGAGGCGTGGGCTATGAATAGAGTTGTGCGGAGGAGGGTGGATATGCTGGAAATGAGATGTTTGAGGACAATATGTGGTGTGACATGGTTTCATCGAGTAAGTAATAGGAGGGTAAGAGAGATGAGTGGTAATAAAAAGAGTGTGGTTGAGAGAGCAGAAGAGGGTGTTTTGAAATGGTTTGGTCACATGGAGACAATGAGTGAGGAAAGATTGACCAAGAGGATATATGTGTCGGAGGTGGAGGGAACAAGGAGAAGTGGGAGACCCAATTGGAGGTGGAAAGATGGAGTGAAAAAGATTCTGAGTGATCAGGGCCTGGACATGCATAAGGGTGAAAGGAGTGCACGAATAGAGTGAATTGGAACGATGTGGTATACTGGGGTCGATGTGCTGTCAATGGATTGAACCAGGGCATGTGAAGCGTCTGGGGTAAACCATGGAAAGTTCTGTGGGGCCTGGATGTAGAAAGGGAGCTATGGTTTCGGTGCATTATTACATGACAGCTAGAGACTCAGCGTGAACGAATGTGACCTTTGTTATCTTTTCCTAGCCCTACCTCGCGCACATGAGGGGGGAGGGGGTTGTTATTTCATGTGTGGCGGGGAGGCGATAGGAAAAAATAAAGGCAGACATTATCAATCATGTACATGTGTATTTGTCTGTGTGTGTATATATATGTATACGATGAGATGTATATATATTATTATATTTGCTTTGTCGCTGTCTCCCGTGTTTGCAAGGCAGCGCAAAGAAACAGACGAAAGAAATGGCCTAACCCACCCCCATACACATGTATATACATACACAGCCACACACGCAAATATACACACCCATACATCTCAACGTACACATATATATACACACACAGACACATACATATATACACATGCACACAATTCACACTGTCTGCCTTTATTCATTCCCATCGCCACCTCGCCACACATGGAATAACATCCCCCTCCTCCCTCATGTGTGCGAAGTAGTGCTAGGAAAAGACAACAAAGGCCCCATTCGTTCACACTCAGTCTCTAGCTGTCATGCAATAATGCCCGAAACCACAGCTCCCTTTCCACATCCAGGCCCCACAGAACTTTCCATGGTTTACTCCATACGCTTCACATGCCCTAATTCAATCCACTGACAGCACGTCGACCCCGATATACCACATCGCATCGATCCAATGCACTCTATTCCTTGCCCGCCTCTCACCCTCCTGCATGTTCAGGCCCTGATCACTCAAAATCTTTTTCACTCCATCTTTCCACCTCCAATTTGGTCTCCCTCTTCTCCTCGTTCCCTCCACCTCTGACACATATATCCTCTTGGTCAATCTTTCCTCACTCATTCTCTCCATGTGCCCAAACCATTTCAAAACACCCTCTTCTGCTCTCTCAACCACGCTCTTTTTATTTCCACACATCTCTCTTACCCTTACATTACTTACTCGATCAAACCACCTCACACCACATATTGTCCTCAAACATCTCATTTCCAGCACATCCACCCTCTGCGCACAACTCTATCCATAGCCCACGCCTTGCAACCATACAACATTGTTGGAACCACTATTCCTTTAAACATAGCCATTTTTGCTTTCCGAGATAATGCTCTCGATTTCCACACATTCTTCAAGGCTCCCAGGATTTTCGCCCCCTCCCCCGACCCTATGATTCACTTCCGCTTCCATGGATCCATCCGCTGCCAGATCCACTCCCAGATATCTAACACACTTTACTTCCTCCAGTTTTTCTCCATTCAAACTTACCTCCCAATTGACTTGACCCTCAACCCTACTGTACCTAATAACCTTGCTCTTATTCACATTTACTCTAAACTTTCTTCTTTCACACACTTTACCAAATTCAGTCACCAGCTTCTGCAGTTTCTCACATCAATCAGCCACCAGCGCTGTATCATCAGCAAACAACAACTGACTTACTTCCCAAGGTCTCTCATCCCCAACAGACTTCATACTTGCCCCTCTTTCCAAAACTCTTGCATTCACCTCCTTAACAATCCCATCCATAAACAAATTAAAGAACCATGGGGACATCACACACCCCTGCCGCAAACCTACATTCACTGAGAACCAATCACTTTCCTCTCTTCCGACACGTACACATGCCTTACATCTTCGATAAAAACTTTTCACTGCTTCTAACAACTTGCCTTCCACACCATATATTCTTAGTACCTTCCACAGAGCATCTCTATCAACTCTATCATATGCCTTCTCCAGATCCATAAATGCTACATACAAATCCATTTGCTTTTCTAAGTATTTCTCATATACATTCTTCAAAGCAAACACCTGATCCACACATCCTCTACATATCCTCTACACTGGACGTGTATGTATATACATGTGTATATGGGTGGGTTGGGCTATTTCTTTCATCTCTTTCCTTGCGCTACCTTGTTATTGTGGGAAACAGTGACAAAGAAAAATAAATAAATATATATATATCAAGGGAGCAAATGGGAACTTCAGTGAAGGGCGCAAATGGGGAGGTGATAACAAGTAGTGGTGATGTGAGAAGGAGATGGAGTGAGGATTTTGAAGGTTTGTTGAATGTGTTTGATGATAGAGTGGCAGATATAGGGTGTTTTGGTCGAAGTGGTGTGCAAAGTGCGAGGGTTAGGGAAAATGAGTTGGTAAACAGAGAAGAGGTAGTAAAAGCTTTGCGGAAGATGAAAGCCGGCAAGGCAGCAGGTTTGGATGGTATTGCAGTGGAATTTATTAAAAAAGGGGGTGATTGTATTGTTGACTGGTTGGTAAGGTTATTTAATGTATGTATGACTCATGTTGAGGTGCCTGAGGATTGGCGGAATGCGTGCATAGTGCCATTGTACAAAGGCAAAGGGGATAAGAGTGAGTGCTCAAATTACAGAGGTATAAGTTTGTTGAGTATTCCTGGCAAATTATATGGGAGGGTATTGATTGAGAGGGTGAAGGCATGTACAGAGCATCAGATTGGGGAAGAGCAGTGTGGTTTCAGAAGTGGTAGAGGATGTGTGGATCAGGTGTTTGCTTTGAGGAATGTATGTGAGAAATACTTAGAAAAGCAAATGGATTTGTATGTAGCATTTATGGATCTGGAGAGGGCATATGATAGAGTTGATAGAGATGCTCTGTGGAAGGTATTAAGAATATATGGTGTGGGAGGCAAGTTGTTAGAAGCAGTGAAAAGTTTTTATCGAGGATGTAAGGCATGTGTACGTGTAGGAAGAGAGGAAAGTGATTGGTTCTCAGTGAATGTAGGTTTGAGCCAGGGGTGTGTGATGTCTCCATGGTTGTTTAATTTGTTTATGGATGGGGTTGTTAGGGAGGTGAATGCAAGAGTTTTGGAAAGAGGGGCAAGTATGAAGTCTGTTGGGGATGAGAGAGCTTGGGAAGTGAGTCAGTTGTTGTTCGCTGATGATACAGCGCTGGTGGCTGATTCATGTGAGAAACTGCAGAAGCTGGTGACTGAGTTTGGTAAAGTGTGTGGAAGAAGAAAGTTAAGAGTAAATGTGAATAAGAGCAAGGTTATTAGGTACAGTAGGGTTGAGGGTCAATTCAATTGGGAGGTGAGTTTGAATGGAGAAAAACTGGAGGAAGTGAAGTGTTTTAGATATCTGGGAGTGGATCTGGCAGCGGATGGAACCATGGAAGCGGAAGTGGATCATAGGGTGGGGGAGGGGGCGAAAATTCTGGGAGCCTTGAAGAATGTGTGGAAGTCGAGAACATTATCTCGGAAAGCAAAAATGGGTATGTTTGAAGGAATAGTGGTTCCAACAATGTTGTATGGTTGCGAGGCGTGGGCTATGGATAGAGTTGTGCGCAGGAGGATGGATGTGCTGGAAATGAGATGTTTGAGGACAATGTGTGGTGTGAGGTGGTTTGATCGAGTAAGTAACGTAAGGGTAAGAGAGATGTGTGGAAATAAAAAGAGCGTGGTTGAGAGAGCAGAGGAGGGTGTTTTGAAATGGTTTGGGCACATGGAGAGAATGAGTGAGGAAAGATTGACCAAGAGGATATATGTGTCGGAGGTGGAGGGAACGAAGAGAAGAGGGAGACCAAATTGGAGGTGGAAAGATGGAGTGAAAAAGATTTTGTGTGATCGGGGCCTGAACATGCAGGAGGGTGAAAGGAGGGCAAAGAATAGAGTGAATTGGAGCGATGTGGTATACCGGGGTTGACGTGCTGTCAGTGGATTGAATCAAGGCATGTGAAGCGTCTGGGGTAAACCATGGAAAGCTGTGTAGGTATGTATATTTGCGTGTGTGGACGTACGTATGTACATGTGTATGGGGGTGGGTTGGGCCATTTCTTCGTCTGTTTCCTTGCGCTACCTCGCAAACGCGGGAGACAGCGACAAAGCAAAAAAAAAAAAATATATATATAATATATATATATATATATATATATATTCTATTTATTCATTTGCTTTGTCGCTGTCTCCCGCGTTTGTGAGGTAGCGCAAGGAAACAGACGAAAGAAATGGCCCAACCCACCCCCATACACAATGTATATACATACACGTCCACACACGCAAATATACATACCCATACATCTCAATGTACACATATATACACACACAGACACATACATATATACCCATGCACACAATTCACACTGTCTGCCTTTATTCATTCCCATCGCCACCTCGCCACACATGGAATACCATCCCCCTCCTCCCTCATGTGTGCGAGGCAGCACTAGGAAAAGACGACAAAGGCCCCATTCGTTCACACTCATCTCTACCTGTCATGCATTAATCGCCCGAAACCACAGCTCCCTTTCCACATCCAGGCCCCACACAACTTTCCATGGTTTACCCCAGACGCTCTAGAAGCCCTAATTCAATCCATTGAAAGCACGTCCACCCCCGTATACCACATCAATCCAATTCACTCTATTCCTTGAACGCCTTTCACCCTTCTGCATGTTCAGGCCCCGAACACTCAAAATCTTTTTCACTCCATCTTTCCACCTTCAATTTGGTCTCCCACTTCTCCTCGTTCCCTCCACCTCTGACACATATATCCTCTTGGTCAAGCTTTCCTCACTCATTCTCTCCATCTACCCAAACCATTTCAAAACACCCTCTTCTGCTCTCTCAACCATGCTCTTTTTATTTCCACATTTCTCTCTTACCCTTGCATTACTTACTTGATCAAACGACCTCACACCACATATTGTCCTCAAACATCTCATTTCCAGCACATCATCTCTCCTGCACACAACTCTATCCATAGCCCACGTCTCGCAACCATACAACATTGTTGGAATAACTATTGCTTCCAACATACCCATTTTTGCTCTCCGAGATAATGTTCTCGACTTCCAAACATTCTTCAAGGCTCCCAGAATTTTCTCCCCCTCCCCCACCCTATGATTCACCTCTGATTCCATGTTTCCATCCGCTGCTAGATCAACTCCCAGATATCTAAAAACTTTACTTCCTCCAGTTTTTCTCCATTCAAACTTACCTCCCAATTGACTTGACCCTCAACCCTACTGTACCTAATAACCTTGCTCTTATTCACATTTACTCTTAACTTTCTTCTTTCACACACTTTACCAAACTCAGTCACCAGCTTCTGCAGTCTCTCACATAAATCAGCCACCAGCGCTGTATCATCAGCGAACAACAACTGACTCACTTCCCAAGCTCTCTCATTCACAATAGACGGCATACTTGCACCTCTTTCCAAAACTCTTGCATTCACCTCCCTAACAACCCATCCATAAACAAATCAAACAAACATGGAAACAACACACACCCCTGTCGCAAACCTACATTCACTGAGAACCAATCACTTTCCTCTCTTCCTACACGTACACATGCCTTACATCCTCGATAAAAACTTTTCACTGCTTCTAACAACTTGCCTCCCACACCATATATTCTTAAAACCTTCCACAGAGCATCTCTATCAACTCTATCATATGCCTTCTCCAGATCCATAAATGCTACATACAAATCCATTTGTTTTTCTAAGTATTTCTCACATACATTCTTCAAAGCAAACACCTGATCCACACATCCTCTACCACTTCTGAAACCACACTGTTCTTCCCCAATCTGATGCTCTGTACATGCCTTCACCCTCTCAATCAATATCCTCCCATATAATTTACCAGGAATACTCAACAAACTTATACCTCTGTAATTTGAGCACTCACTCTTATCCCCTTTGCCTTTGTACAATGGCACTATGCAAGCATTCCACCAATCCTCAGGCACCTCACCAAGAATCATACATACATTAAATAAACTTACCAACCAGTCAACAATACAGTCACCCCCTTTTTTAATGAATTCCACTGCAATACCATCCAAACCTGCTGCCTTGCCGGCTTTCATCTTCCGTAAAGCTTTTACTACCTCTTCTGTATTTACCAAATCATTTTCCCTAACCCTCTCACTTTGCACACCACCTCGACCAAAACACCCTATATCTACCACTCTATCATCAAACACATTTAACAAACCTTCAAAATCCTCACTCCATCTCCTTCTCACATCACCACTACTTGTTATCACCTCCCCATTAGCCCCTTTCACTGAAATTCCCATTTGTTCCCTTGTCTCACGCACTTTATTTACCTTCTTCGAAAACATCTTTTTATTCTCCCTAAAATTTAATGATACTCTCTCACCCCCAACTCTCATTTGCCCTCTTTTTCACCTCTTGCACCTTTCTCTTGACCTCCTGCCTCTTTTTTTTGTACATCTCCCACTCATTTGCACCATTTCCCTGAAAAAATCATCCAAATGCCTCTCTTTCTATTTCACTAATAATCTTACTTCTTCATCCCACCACTCACTACCCTTTTTAATCTGCCCACCTCCCAAGCTTCTCATGCCACAAGCATCTTTTGCGTAAGCTATCACTGCTTCATTAAATACATCTCATTCCTACCCCACTCCCCATAAGTCCTTTGTTCTCACCTTTTTCCATTCTGTACTCAGTCTCTATTGGTACTTCCTCACACAATTCTCCTTCACAAGCTCAACTACTCTTACCACTCTTTTCACGACAACATTCTCTCTTCTTTTCTGAAAACCTCTACAAATCTTCACCTTGAAGATGGTGTGCAAAGTGAGAGGGTTAGGGAAAATGATTTGGTAAACAGAGAAGAGGTAGTAAAAGCTTTGCAGAAGATGAAAGCCAGCAAGGCAGCAGGTTTGGATGGTATTGCAGTGGAATTTATGAAAAAAAAGGGGGTGACTGTATTGCTGACATGTTGGTAAGGTTATTAAATGTATGTATGTCTCATGGTGAGGTGCCTGAGGATTGGCGGAATGCTTGCATAGTGCCATTGTTCAAAAGCAAAGGGGATAAAAGTGAATGCTTAAATTACAGAGGTATAGATTGTTGAGTATTCCTGGGAAATTATATGGCAGGGTATTGATTGAGAGGGGGAAGGCATGTACAGAGCATCAGATTGGAGATGAGCAGTGTAGTTTCAGAAGTGGTATAGGATGTGTGGAATAGGTGTGTGCTTTGAAGAATGTATGTGAGAAATACTTAGAAAAGCAAATGGATTTGTATGTAGCACTTATGGATCTGGAGAAGGCATATGATAGAGTTGATAGAGATGTTCTGTTGAAGGTATCAAGAATATACGGTGTGGGAGGCAAGTTGTTAGAAGCAGTGAAAAGTTTTTATTGAGGATGTAAGGCAAGTGTACGTGTAGGAAGAGAAGAAAGTGATTGGTTCTCAGTGAATGTAGGTATGCAGAAGAGGTGTGTGATGTCTCCATGGTTGTTTAATTTGTTTATGGATGGGGTTTTTAGGAAGGTGAATGCAAGAGTTTTCAAAAGAGGGACAAGTATTCAGTCTGTTGTGGATAAGAGAGTTTGAGAAGTGAGTCAGTTGTTGTTCGCTGTTGATACAGCGCTGGTGGCTGAGTCATGTGAGAAACTGCAGAAGCTGGTGACTGAGTTTGGTAAAGTGTGTGAAAGAAGAAAGATGAGAGTAAATGTGAATAAGAGCAAGGTTATTAGGTACAGTAGGGTTGAAAGACAAGTCAATTGGGAGGTAAGATTGAATGGAGAAAAACTGGAGGAAGTGAAGTGTTTTAGATACCTGGGAGTGGATTTGGCAGCGGATGGAACCATGGAAGTGTAAGTGAATTGTAGGGTTGGGGAGGGGGCGAAAGTTCTGGGAGCATTGAAGAATGTGTGGAAGTCAAGAACATTATCTCGGAAAGCAAAAATAGGTATGTTTGAAGGAATAGTGGTTCCAACAAGTTTATATGGTTACGAGGCGTGGGCTATGAATAGAGTTGTGCGGAGGAGGGTGGATATGCTGGAAATGAGATGTTTGAGGACAATATGTGGTGTGACATGGTTTCATCGAGTAAGTAATAGGAGGGTAAGAGAGATGAGTGGTAATAAAAAGAGTGTGGTTGAGAGAGCAGAAGAGGGTGTTTTGAAATGGTTTGGTCACATGGAGACAATGAGTGAGGAAAGATTGACCAAGAGGATATATGTGTCGGAGGTGGAGGGAACAAGGAGAAGTGGGAGACCCAATTGGAGGTGGAAAGATGGAGTGAAAAAGATTCTGAGTGATCAGGGCCTGGACATGCATAAGGGTGAAAGGAGTGCACGAATAGAGTGAATTGGAACGATGTGGTATACTGGGGTCGATGTGCTGTCAATGGATTGAACCAGGGCATGTGAAGCGTCTGGGGTAAACCATGGAAAGTTCTGTGGGGCCTGGATGTAGAAAGGGAGCTATGGTTTCGGTGCATTATTACATGACAGCTAGAGACTCAGCGTGAACGAATGTGACCTTTGTTATCTTTTCCTAGCCCTACCTCGCGCACATGAGGGGGGAGGGGGTTGTTATTTCATGTGTGGCGGGGAGGCGATAGGAAAAAATAAAGGCAGACATTATCAATTATGTACATGTGTATTTGTCTGTGTGTGTATATATATGTATACGATGAGATGTATATATATTATTATATTTGCTTTGTCGCTGTCTCCCGTGTTTGCAAGGCAGCGCAAAGAAACAGACGAAAGAAATGGCCTAACCCACCCCCATACACATGTATATACATACACAGCCACACACGCAAATATACACACCCATACATCTCAACGTACACATATATATACACACACAGACACATACATATATACACATGCACACAATTCACACTGTCTGCCTTTATTCATTCCCATCGCCACCTCGCCACACATGGAATAACATCCCCCTCCTCCCTCATGTGTGCGAAGTAGTGCTAGGAAAAGACAACAAAGGCCCCATTCGTTCACACTCAGTCTCTAGCTGTCATGCAATAATGCCCGAAACCACAGCTCCCTTTCCACATCCAGGCCCCACAGAACTTTCCATGGTTTACTCCATACGCTTCACATGCCCTAATTCAATCCACTGACAGCACGTCGACCCCGATATACCACATCGCATCGATCCAATGCACTCTATTCCTTGCCCGCCTCTCACCCTCCTGCATGTTCAGGCCCTGATCTCTCAAAATCTTTTTCACTCCATCTTTCCACCTCCAATTTGGTCTCCCTCTTCTCCTCGTTCCCTCCACCTCTGACACATATATCCTCTTGGTCAATCTTTCCTCACTCATTCTCTCCATGTGCCCAAACCATTTCAAAACACCCTCTTCTGCTCTCTCAACCACGCTCTTTTTATTTCCACACATCTCTCTTACCCTTACATTACTTACTCGATCAAACCACCTCACACCACATATTGTCCTCAAACATCTCATTTCCAGCACATCCACCCTCTGCGCACAACTCTATCCATAGCCCACGCCTTGCAACCATACAACATTGTTGGAACCACTATTCCTTTAAACATAGCCATTTTTGCTTTCCGAGATAATGCTCTCGATTTCCACACATTCTTCAAGGCTCCCAGGATTTTCGCCCCCTCCCCCACCCTATGATTCACTTCCGCTTCCATGGATCCATCCGCTGCCAGATCCACTCCCAGATATCTAACACACTTTACTTCCTCCAGTTTTTCTCCATTCAAACTTACCTCCCAATTGACTTGACCCTCAACCCTACTGTACCTAATAACCTTGCTCTTATTCACATTTACTCTAAACTTTCTTCTTTCACACACTTTACCAAATTCAGTCACCAGCTTCTGCAGTTTCTCACATCAATCAGCCACCAGCGCTGTATCATCAGCAAACAACAACTGACTTACTTCCCAAGGTCTCTCATCCCCAACAGACTTCATACTTGCCCCTCTTTCCAAAACTCTTGCATTCACCTCCTTAACAATCCCATCCATAAACAAATTAAAGAACCATGGGGACATCACACACCCCTGCCGCAAACCTACATTCACTGAGAACCAATCACTTTCCTCTCTTCCGACACGTACACATGCCTTACATCTTCGATAAAAACTTTTCACTGCTTCTAACAACTTGCCTCAGACACCATATATTCTTAGTACCTTCCACAGAGCATCTCTATCAACTCTATCATATGCCTTCTCCAGATCCATAAATGCTACATACAAATCCATTTGCTTTTCTAAGTATTTCTCATATACATTCTTCAAAGCAAACACCTGATCCACACATCCTCTACATATCCTCTACACTGGACGTGTATGTATATACATGTGTATATGGGTGGGTTGGGCTATTTCTTTCATCTCTTTCCTTGCGCTACCTTGTTATTGTGGGAAACAGTGACAAAGAAAAATAAATAAATATATATATATCAAGGGAGCAAATGGGAACTTCAGTGAAGGGCACAAATGGGGAGGTGATAACAAGTAGTGGTGATGTGAGAAGGAGATGGAGTGAGGATTTTGAAGGTTTGTTGAATGTGTTTGATGATAGAGTGGCAGATATAGGGTGTTTTGGTCGAAGTGGTGTGCAAAGTGCGAGGGTTAGGGAAAATGAGTTGGTAAACAGAGAAGAGGTAGTAAAAGCTTTGCGGAAGATGAAAGCCGGCAAGGCAGCAGGTTTGGATGGTATTGCAGTGGAATTTATTAAAAAAGGGGGTGATTGTATTGTTGACTGGTTGGTAAGGTTATTTAATGTATGTATGACTCATGTTGAGGTGCCTGAGGATTGGCGGAATGCGTGCATAGTGCCATTGTACAAAGGCAAAGGGGATAAGAGTGAGTGCTCAAATTACAGAGGTATAAGTTTGTTGAGTATTCCTGGCAAATTATATGGGAGGGTATTGATTGAGAGGGTGAAGGCATGTACAGAGCATCAGATTGGGGAAGAGCAGTGTGGTTTCAGAAGTGGTAGAGGATGTGTGGATCAGGTGTTTGCTTTGAGGAATGTATGTGAGAAATACTTAGAAAAGCAAATGGATTTGTATGTAGCATTTATGGATCTGGAGAGGGCATATGATAGAGTTGATAGAGATGCTCTGTGGAAGGTATTAAGAATATATGGTGTGGGAGGCAAGTTGTTAGAAGCAGTGAAAAGTTTTTATCGAGGATGTAAGGCATGTGTACGTGTAGGAAGAGAGGAAAGTGATTGGTTCTCAGTGAATGTAGGTTTGAGCCAGGGGTGTGTGATGTCTCCATGGTTGTTTAATTTGTTTATGGATGGGGTTGTTAGGGAGGTGAATGCAAGAGTTTTGGAAAGAGGGGCAAGTATGAAGTCTGTTGTGGATGAGAGAGCTTGGGAAGTGAGTCAGTTGTTGTTCGCTGATGATACAGCGCTGGTGGCTGATTCATGTGAGAAACTGCAGAAGCTGGTGACTGAGTTTGGTAAAGTGTGTGGAAGAAGAAAGTTAAGAGTAAATGTGAATAAGAGCAAGGTTATTAGGTACAGTAGGGTTGAGGGTCAATTCAATTGGGAGGTGAGTTTGAATGGAGAAAAACTGGAGGAAGTGAAGTGTTTTAGATATCTGGGAGTGGATCTGGCAGCGGATGGAACCATGGAAGCGGAAGTGGATCATAGGGTGGGGGAGGGGGCGAAAATTCTGGGAGCCTTGAAGAATGTGTGGAAGTCGAGAACATTATCTCGGAAAGCAAAAATGGGTATGTTTGAAGGAATAGTGGTTCCAACAATGTTGTATGGTTGCGAGGCGTGGGCTATGGATAGAGTTGTGCGCAGGAGGATGGATGTGCTGGAAATGAGATGTTTGAGGACAATGTGTGGTGTGAGGTGGTTTGATCGAGTAAGTAACGTAAGGGTAAGAGAGATGTGTGGAAATAAAAAGAGCGTGGTTGAGAGAGCAGAGGAGGGTGTTTTGAAATGGTTTGGGCACATGGAGAGAATGAGTGAGGAAAGATTGACCAAGAGGATATATGTGTCGGAGGTGGAGGGAACGAAGAGAAGAGGGAGACCAAATTGGAGGTGGAAAGATGGAGTGAAAAAGATTTTGTGTGATCGGGGCCTGAACATGCAGGAGGGTGAAAGGAGGGCAAAGAATAGAGTGAATTGGAGCGATGTGGTATACCGGGGTTGACGTGCTGTCAGTGGATTGAATCAAGGCATGTGTATGGGGGTGGGTTGGGCCATTTCTTTCGTCTGTTTCCTTGCGCTACCTCGCAAACGCGGGAGACAGCGACAAAGCAAAAAAAAAAAAGAAAAAAAAAATATATCATTAAATTTTAGGGAGAATAAAAAGATATTTTGGAAGGAGGTAAATAAAGTGCATAAGACAAGGGAACAAATGGGTACTTCAGTGAAGGGGGGGTAATGGAGAGGTGATAACAAGTAGTGGTGATGTGAGAAGGAACTGGAGTGAGTATTTTGAAGGTTTGTTGAATGTGTTTGATGATAGAGTGGCAGATATAGGGTGTTTTGGTCGAGGTGGTATGCAAAGAGAGAGGGTTAGGGAGAATGATTTGGTAAACAGAGAAGAGGTAGTAAAAGTTCTGAGGAAGATGAAAGCCGGCAAGGTAGCGGGTTTGGATGGTATTGCAGTGGAATTTATTGAAAAAGGGGGTGACTGCATTATTGACGGGTAGGTAAGGTTATTTAGTGTATGTATGACTCATGGTGAGGTGCCTGAGGATTGGAGTAATGCTTGCATAGTGCCATTGTACAAAGGTAAAGGGCATAAAAGTGAGTGCTCAAATAACTAGAGGTATAAGTTTGTTGAGTATTCCTGGGAAATTATATGGAAGGGTATTGATTGAGAGGGTGAAGGCATGTACAGAGCATCAGATTGGGAAAGAGCAGTGTGGTTTCAGAAGTGGTAGAGGATGTGTAGATCAGGTGTTTGCCTTCAAGAATGTATGTGAGAAATACTTAGAAAAGCAAAAGGATTTGTATGTAGCATTTATGGATCTGGAAAAGGCATAGACAGAGATGTTCTGTGGAAGAAATTAAGAATATATGGTGTGGGGGCCAGTTGTTTGAAGCAGTGAAAAGTTAAAAGACTTTTTTTATTGAGGATGTAAGGCATGTGTACGTGTAGGAAGAGAGGAAAGTGATTGGTTCTCAGTGAATGATGGTTTGCAGCAGGGATGTGTGATGTCTCCCTGGTTGCTTAATTTCTTTATGAATGGGGTTGTTAGGGAGGTGAATGCAAGAGTTTTCAAAAGAGGGGCATGTATGTAGTCTGTTGTGGATGAGAGAGCTTGGGAAGTGAGTTATTTGTTGTTTGCTAATGATACAGCACTGGTGGCTGATTCGTGTGAGAAACTACAAAAGCTGGTGATTCAGTTTGTTAAAGTGTGTGAAAGAAAAGAGCTGAGAGTAAATGTGAATAAGAGCAAGGTTATTAGGTACAGTAAGGTTGAGGGACAAGTCAATTGGGAGGTAAGTTTGAATAGAGAAAAACGGGAGGATGTGAGGTGTTTTAGATAACTGGAAGTGGATTTGGCAGCGGATGGAACCATGGAACAGGAGGTGAATCATAGGGTGGGAGAGGGGGCGAAAGTTCTGAAAGCATTCAGGAATGTGTGGAAGTCGAGAACATTATCTTGGAAAGCAAAAGTGGGTATGTTTGAAGAAATAGTGGTTCCAACAATGTTATATGGTTGAGAGGCGTGGGCTATGGAGAGAGTTGCGCGGAGGAGGGTGGATGTGCTGGAAATGAGATGTTTGAGGACAATAGGTGGTGTGAGGTGGTTTGATCGAGTAAGTAATAATAGGGTAAGAGAGATGTGTGGTAATAAAAAGAGTGTGATTGAGAGAGCAGAAGAGGGTGTTTTGAAATGGTTTGGTCACATGGAGAGAATGAGTGAGGAAAGATTGACAAAGAGGATATATGTGTCAGAGGTGGAGGGAACAAGGAGAAGTGGGAGACCAAACTGGAGGTGGAAAGATGGAGTGAAAAAGATTTTGAGTGATCGGGGACTGAACATGCAAGAGGGTGAATGGTGTGCAAGGAATAAAGTGAATAGGAACGATGTGGTATACCGGGGTTGATGTGCTGTCAATGGATTGAATCAGGGCATGTGAAGCGTCTGGGGTAAACCATGGAAAGTTCTGTGGGGCCTGGATGTGGAAAGGAAGCTGTGGTTCTGGTGCATTATTACATGACAGCTAGAGACTGAGTGTGAATGAATGGGGCCTTTGTTGCCTTCCTAGCACTACCCCACACACATGATGGGGGAGGGGGTTGTTATTTCATGTGTGGCAGGGTGGCGATGGGAATGAATAAAGGCAGACAGTATGAATTATGTACACGTATATATATGTATGTCTGTGTGTGTATATATATGTATACATTGAGATGTATAGGTATGTATATTTGTGTGTGTGGGCGTGTATGTATATACATGTGTACGTGGGTGGGCTGAGCTACTCTTTCGTCTGTTTCCTTGTGCTACCTCGCTAACGCGGGAGACAGCGACAAAGCAAAATAAATAAATAAAATAAAAATATACACATGTACCTATTCATACTTCTTTGCCTTGATTCACTCCTGGCACTACCCTGCCATACAGGAAACAGCATCACTACCCCTATTTCAGTGAGGCAGCACCAAGAAAATAGACAAAAAAGGCCACATTCATTCACACTCAATCTCTAGCTGTCATGCGTAATGCAATCAAATCATGGCTCCCTATTCACATCCAAGTCCCACCAACCTTTTCAAGGTTTACCCCAGACACTTCACATGCCCTGGTTCAGTCCATTGGCAGCAAGTCGACTCCGGTATACCACATCATTCCAATTCACTCTATTCCTTGCATACCTTTCACACCCATGTATGTTCAGGTCCCAATCGCTCAAAATCTTTTTCACTCCATCCTTCCATGTTCAGTTTGGTCTGCTTCTCCTTGTTCTCCACCTCTGACACATAAATCCTCTTTGTCAATCTTTCTTCACTCATTCTCTCCATATGAACAAACCATTTCATCACACCCTCTTCTGCTCTCTCAACCACACTCTTTTTATTTCCACACATCTGTCTTACCATTTCATTACTTAATCAATCAAACCACCTCACACCTCATATTGTACTCAAACATTTCATTTCTAACGCATCTATCCTCCTCCTTACAATCTTACAACCATGCCTTGCAACCATATTACATTGTTGGAACCACTATTCCTTCAAACATACCCATACTTTTTCATTCATCTGTTCTTGATGCTAACTCGCTAATGCAGAAAATGATGAATATGTACGAGAAAACCTATTCCAAGCCAGGTACCAATTTCATCAACCAACCCTTATAGGAGGACAAACAGCTGGGATATTGTGGACTGACTGCTCCATGACACATTTTTCAGGAGCTCTTGCATCTCCAGGACTCAACTACTTTGAGGCAGGGAAATGACAGACTCTTTTGGAGTGAAAAGCTTCTAGTGAGACTGCATTCCCAGTTGTAAAGAGATGATGATACAGGGTCACTAGTGGTGATTTTTCATTCACTATGTAACCACACACAGGCAGAGTCTGGTAACATCAATCAGGCTTTCAAAAGGCATAACATAAAAAAGTAAATATTTACCATACACTGAACGGCATTCTCTGAATATTATCAAGTTCCCAAAAAGCAAGACAACAACTTCCAATCTAATCTACATCTCTAATGCCAGTTCTAATTGGAACTCCCTCAGAGGGGTGGCCACAGCAACAGTCTCCATAACTAAAGAACTTCAGTGCCATTTCTAATCCTTTAGTGCCTCACCCTTAACAGATCACTCGCACAGGGCAACTCTAGCACAGTGTTTGCAGAGGCTCCTAAGTAATGTTCCTAAAGACTACTTCTATCTAATGCTCCTACCTACTACTTCTACGTAAATGTCCCTACCTACTGCTTCTACCTACTGCTCCTGACATTTTGCCAAAAGGCAGGGTAAGCACATATGCTCATTGCAGGAAAACCTAGAGTTAGGAAAAATGAGCTGTGTGAGTTAAGTGTTGTCAAGTGTTCAATATGACAAGAGGAGGTTGTATGTTTGTAGACAGAATACCAGTAGTCCACATGTTAGTAAAGTAGAAAGAAAAGACAGCTAACTGGGTCAGAGGGGTGCAACTTGACAACCATTAAAGCGCTGGCTCACTTTGCAGATCTCACTAACCCTCCCGATACCCAGGTGGGTAGTACTGGTAATATACCTCCCTGGTTGTTGGCTGCCCACCAACTGCTACCAACTGCAACAACTTTTTTTTTGCCATAATATCTGATAAGGAGACATGATAAATTAAGAAAGAATTTAGGCAGTGGAAGCATAAAGAATATCACTTCAGAAAATATATGGTTGAAGTCAGTCTTGGATGAAACTTGGATTGGCAATTATTTTATAAATGCAGCAGCAAAGAGAAATAATATCGATATAACAAGATCTGAAGTGAGAGGCACAAGTTCACCCAGCCTTTTCATAAAACTTCATTGCAGGTTCTTGGAGGTAGATACTGCACTTGAACAGAATATGGTACACCAAGAAATATTGCCTGAGGCCTGTCAAAAAATAAGTAGCAAAAGACAGCTGTAAAATGGTCAGTCAGAATACCTAACAAAAGTATTTAACCCATCCTACAAAAGCTCTACAACCTTTACTCCTCAAGAGGCACTCAATTACAGAGGTACCTTGCCTACCAAGGTTTCACTTATTTTGGTTTTTAGTATACACACTTAGACTAATTCATACTATTTTGTCAACCAGTGCATCAAGTACTGGGTATTCATGTTTTCATTTGCACCATCAAAACTTTACTCATGCACTGGACAAGCGTGAAGTAGCCACAGGCTGCAAATGAAACAAGAATAGATAATTAGGTAATGCAGGTGACTACTGGCATTCTCTCCAAAAATATAAAGTCTTTTCTTTGTCACAAATAACACTTGTCAACATTCAACTCACAAAACTCATTCTTTGCAACTCTAGATTTTCTTGTGGTAAGTGATTTGCTTAAGCCCTACCTTTTGGCAAAATAGTATGAGTAACAGATAAAAGTAGTAAGCAGGAATGTTAGACAGGAGCTTCAGGTAGAAACTTTAGGTAGAAGTAGGTAGGAGCATTATCTGGGAGAATTAGATAGTAATGTAGAAGTAAACTGTAACATTAGGAAGAAACATTGGGTAGAAACATGAGTTAGAAGTAGTCAGTAGGAACATTAGGTAGGAGCGACTAAAAACACTGAGCAAGAGTTGCCTTTTGCCAGTGACCTGTTAAGGGGGGAGGCACTAAAGGCTAAGAAGGGGCACTGAAGTTCAACAGTTATGGAGACTTTGCCACAGCCACCCCCTAGAGGGAGATACCAAGGGAAAAGGCATCAGAGATATATACAGACAGATGGCAGGTGACAGATAAGAGGAAGAATCTTATTCATCAAGCACTTCACACTAGCCCTGCCATAATAGCTCAATCTTGTCACAAGTATATACATGGGTACTCCATCTTTTTCATTAAACAACTAGCCATAAGAAATGAGCTACATTTTTGTACCTCATACTGTTCTAGGACTTCTGTCCTTAACATGGGATAACCACCACACAGCAACATCACATTCTCTCATCTGAAAATCAAGGCTGACAAAACTCAAAACCTTGTCTCGAGAGTCATCTGTCAGTTCATGAAACCCACTAAAAGGCTTAGACTGCATGAGAAACCTCCCACAACAGTAAATCTTCAGACTGCTCCCTTTTCTTGATTTACCCATGGTAATGTTAGCTAATCATTAGGATGAAGAATCATGTGAATAACTGACTCCACAACAAAAACTTAGAACTTAAAGAAAAGTCTTTAGTTTCACACTGCTATAAGGATATTCCAAAATTTCTACTGACTAGGTACAAAACTTAAAGTCATGTGCTTTATTCTTCTCACAAGTAAAATGAAAGTAGCTCCCAAAACATATATAAAGCTTGTGAAACTTATGTTAATCAAGCTTGAAAACCTGGTGAACCTTTTCGGCTTGTGGAGAAAGTAATGCTTAAACAAGCTATAAAAGAACCACAGCATGCATAGTTTGAGTAGTTGGACCAAATTGTAATGCAGTTTTAAATATACGTAACAGAAAAAATTCTAGCTTTACCTGCTTAAAGATTATTCCATATTGATAAAACTCAACAGACGGATACTATCAATTCTGAAATTCTGACATAGAATGGAGATATTGAGCTGTGTTCTTGTTAACAAAATGATATTCACAAGACTATATATCATGTACTACAGGCAGCCAGAAGCCAAATTTTTGGGTCATGCAACAAGTACATTTGGTCGTCCCACAAAATGACTAATTGGTCTTGCAAAGCTGAAATCCCCTCCATTCATTTGATGATGTGAGCACAAAAAATGAAACTAGGAGGACTGTACAAAAAAGTTGAAGGGATGCCAATATGAGGAGGAAAAGAATAAGAGTAAATTTGTGAGACAAAACCAAGTATGAGTTGTTTGGATGATACATCTTCATGGACTCTTCTGCTCATCATATTAAGATACTGAACAATTAAATGACATAATAACTATGGATTTGTATGTAGCATTTATGGGTCTGGAGAAGGCATATGACAGAGTTGACAGAGATGCTCTGTGGAAGGTACTAAGATATATTATATGGTGTGGAAGGCAAGTTGTTAGAAGCAGTGAAAAGTTTTTATCGAGGATGTAAGGCATGTGTACGTGTAGGAAGAGAGGAAAGTGATTGGTTCTCAGTGAATGTAGGTTTGCGGCAGGGGTGTGTGATGTCTGAATGGTTGTTTAATTTGTTTATGGATGGAGTTGTTAGGGAGGTGAATGCAAGAGTTTTGGAAAGAGGGGCAAGTATGCAGTCTGTTGTGGATAAGAGAACTTGGGAAGTGAGTCAGTTGTTGTTCACTGATGATACAGCGCTGGTGGCTGACTCATGTGAGAAACTGCAGAAGCTGGTGACTGAGTTTGGTAAAGTGTGTGAAAGAAGAGAGTTAAGAGTAAATGTGAATAAGAGCAAGGTTATTAGGTACAGTAGGGTTGAGGGTCAAGTCAATTGGGAGGTAAGTTTGAATGGAGAAACACTGGAGGAAGTAAAGTGTTTTAGATATCTGGGAGTGGATCTGGCAGCGGATGGAACCATGGAAGCGGAAGTGAATCAGAGGGTGGGGGAGGGGGCGAAAATCCTGGGAGCCTTGAAGAATGTTTGGAAGTCGAGAACATTATCTCGGAAAGCAAAAATGGGTATGTTTGAAAGAACAGTGGTTCCAACAATGTTGTATGGTTGCGAGGCATGGACAATGGATAGAGTTGTGCGCAGGAGGGTGGATGTGCTGGAAATGAGATGTTTGAGGACAATATGAGGTGGTATGATCGAGTAAGTAATGTAAGGGTAAGAGAGATGTGTGGAAATAAAAAGAGCGTGGTTGACAGAGCAGAAGAGGGTGTTTTGAAATGGTTTGGGCACATGGAGAGAATGAGTGAGGAAAGATTGACCAAGAGGATATATGTGCCAGAGGTGGAGGGAACGAGGAGAAGTGGGAGACCAAATTGGAGGTGGAAAGATGGAGTGAAAAAGATTTTGAGTGATCGGGGCCTGAACATGCAGGAGGGTGAAAGGCGGGCAAGGAATAGAGTGAATTGGATCGATGTGGTATACCGGGGTCGACGTGCTGTCAATGGATTGAATCAGGGCATGTGAAGCATCTGGGGTAAACCATGGAAAGTTCTGTGGGGCCTGGATGTGGAAAGGGAGCTGTGGTTTCGGGCATTATTACATGACAGCTAGAGACTGAGTGTGAACGAATGGGGCCTTTGTTGTCTTTTCCTAGCGCTACCTCGCACACATGAGAGAGGAGGGGGATGTTATTCCATGTGTGGCGAGGTGGCGATGGGAATAAATAAAGGCAGACAGTATGAATTATGTACATGTGTATATATGTATATGTCTGTGTGTATATATATGTGTACATTGAGACGTATAGGTATGTATATTTGCGTGTGTGGACATGTATGCATATACATGTGTATGGGGGTGGGTTGGGCCATTTCTTTCGTCAGTTTCCTTGCGCTACCTCACAAACGTGGGAGACAGCGACAAAGCAAAATACATAAATAATAACAATTTACTATTGTCATCCTTAAACCACTTGTTTTGACTGTAACACAATATTCACTTCAAACAAATTCATCAACCATTCATACACCATCAACTGGCAATAGAATACAAAAAACAACAAATTCCTAAAACAGGTGAAAATTAATACACTTACTTGCTGTGAAACCAACCCAGCGGGCATAAGTAATAACTTGCGTACTGAGTCGACAATGTGATAGTGCTAGAAGTACAATGGTAGCTGTGACACACACACAACCCAGAAGCACACAACCCAGTGTCACTAGCCATGCCCCTCCCAAAGAGGGAGCATAGCAAACCTATCAGCAATAAGAAAAATCTGAATCAGCAATGGTTAAATCTCTTCAAATTCTATTCTGCAGTTAAACTAGGTTAATGGAGTACAGCCTGAATTCTATTGCAAATAAAACACAATAAAGAAAACAATGAAATTATTTTTAGAACAATAATGTGAAAGATGACTAAGGTAAAGCACCAAAGTGAACCAATTACATGGAGAAATGTTGAAGAAACAAAAATCTTAAATAGATGGGTGAGCTGTTCTGATGTTTTCTTACACTGTATCAAAACCTGGAAATATAATAAGTTAGCAATGTGGAATGCATAGTAAAAGGCAGCATTATGAATTGAGCACCTATGAGAAATGATTACCAGTGATTTAAATGAGAGTTAAGAGTATGAATGCATGGGAAGGTGGAGTTTAGTTATGCAGACTCTATTGCCGTTAGCCATCCCTTTGAGGGAGTTCCAACTGGAACCGGCATCAGAGAAAGGTTTAGTCACATACAATGTGAAACTGAGACTGTTTTTCAATGAGACATTAATTCATGTACTATGGCCAACAACTGGATTTAAGTAACATATGGTCAAACAATGCCATCAAAGTACCTACCTCTCTCTCTCAAAAAAAAATCTTTATTGGGTCAGTCAACTGCACTATATAATCCTCAACATAAAAATGCCACATCCAATACATGAACTTACCAAAACTTTGTATTACAAAAATAAATAAATACATAATGTTTGAGCCTTTGGGTAGATGCCTTAATCACAGGTAAAGCAAGCTTAATACAGTTCTCCAAAGTCATTAGAGTTCTTGAATGAAACAATAGTAAGGGCTCAATCTTAGGATAACCCTCAGTATTCCCTTACAGCAGAAGTATCAAATAATCCTTGGCTCCCTTGTGCCATGAGGCACACTTGTCTTCCTTGCTATTCAATTTCCTTACTGGGACTCTATTCCAAAATAAACCACTCACGAAAATCAAAATTTCTTTATGCATGTAAATTCCTCCATCAGTAATTTCCTAAAGATACCTAAGGAACTGTTATGACGGCTTGGTATCAGCAATGGCAGCATCACTACACTAATGTTATGACAATCATGATGGAGCTTGAATCTCTCATACCATCTCTTTTTTTTTTTTTTTTTTTTTTTTTTTTTTTTTAATACTTTGTCGCTGTCTCCCGCGTTTGCGAGGTAGCGCAAGGAAACAGACGAAAGAGATGGCCCCCCCCCATACACATGTACATACACACGTCCACACACGCAAATATACATACCTACACAGCTTTCCATGGTTTACCCCAGACGCTTCACATGCCTTGATTCACTCCACTGACAGCACGTCAACCCCTGTATACCACATCGCTCCAATTCACTCTATTCCTTGCCCTCCTTACACCCTCCTGCATGTTCAGGCCCCGATCACACAAAATCTTTTTCACTCCATCTTTCCACCTCCAATTTGGTCTCCCTCTTCTCCTCGTTCCCTCCACCTCCGACACATATATCCTCTTGGTCAATCTTTCCTCACTCATTCTCTCCATGTGCCCAAACCATTTCAAAACACCCTCTTCTGCTCTCTCAACCACGCTCTTTTTATTTCCACACATCTCTCTTACCCTTACATTACTTACTCGATCAAACCACCTCACACCACACATTGTCCTCAAACATCTCATTTCCAGCACATCCATCCTCCTGCGCACAACTCTATCCATAGCCCACGCCTCGCAACCATACAACATTGTTGGAACCACTATTCCTTCAAACATACCCATTTTTGCTTTCCGAGATAATGTTCTCGACTTCCACACATTTTTCAAGGCTCCCAAAATTTTCGCCCCCTCCCCCACCCTATGATCCACTTCCGCTTCCATGGTTCCATCCGCTGACAGATCCACTCCCAGATATCTAAAACACTTCACTTCCTCCAGTTTTTCTCCATTCAAACTCACCTCCCAATTGACTTGACCCTCAACCCTACTGTACCTAATAACCTTGCTCTTATTCACATTTACTCTTAACTTTCTTCTTCCACACACTTTACCAAACTCAGTCACCAGCTTCTGCAGTTTCTCACATGAATCAGCCACCAGCGCTGTATCATCAGCGAACAACAACTGACTCACTTCCCAAGCTCTCTCATCCCCAACAGACTTCATACTTGCCCCTCTTTCCAAAACTCTTGCATTTACCTCCCTAACAACCCCATCCATAAACAAATTAAACAACCATGGAGACATCACACACCCCTGCCGCAAACCTACATTCACTGAGAACCAATCACTTTCCTCTCTTCCTACACGTACACATGCCTTACATCCTCGATAAAAACTTTTCACTGCTTCTAACAACTTGCCTCCCACACCATATATTCTTAATACCTTCCACAGAGCATCTCTATCAACTCTATCATATGCCTTCTCCAGATCCATAAATGCTACATACAAATCCATTTGCTTTTCTAAGTATTTCTCACATACATTCTTCAAAGCAAACACCTGATCCACACATCCTCTACCACTTCTGAGACCGCACTGCTCTTCCCCAATCTGATGCTCTGTACATGCCTTCACCCTCTCAATCAATACCCTCCCATATAATTTACCAGGAATACTCAACAAACTTATACCTCTGTAATTTGAGCACTCACTCTTATCCCCTTTGCCTTTGTACAATGGCACTATGCACGCATTCCGCCAATCCTCAGGCACCTCACCATGAGTCATACATACATTAAATAACCTTACCAACCAGTCAACAATACAGTCACCCCCTTTTTTAATAAATTCCACTGCAATACCATCCAAACTTGCACTAAATTTCTTCCCCTGCCTAGACAAACTAACTTCATCCTTAATATCAAAATACACAGTTAAAGCTTTTTCTTTAATTAATCAAATGACCAGGGAATGTTCCTTTGATTCTGGTCTTTCATCCACACACTCGTTAAGTTTTCAATCCTTACTATCACATCACTAGTTTGCTAGTATAGTTGCAAACAATGAAGTAGACTTAATCCTATCTCTTGTTTTTATAAATAGTTGCCACAGTAGAATGAGCAAGAGGTCTTGGTTATGGTCATAAGTATCTGGCCCTCATCAAACTGTATGAACACATATAATTCAACTATAATTGGTGACTTTATATAATACACTACTACCCTGTACTCTAGCACCTGGTTTGCTTTTTCAAAACATGCTGGAATGGATATACTTACTCTGATGGATGATCAATCCTAAATAAAATAAAGGCAACCTATACCAGAACCACTGTGAAGAAGTGCCATAATTTTCATGATCTGCAATTGGCTTGTTGGCCAAATGAAGTTGATCTACTTCAGAATGTGATTTCTAAGTCTTTTGATATATTGTTTCATGGTATACAATGTTTCAATGTTTTCAAATCAGGTAGTTCTCACTTATAAAGCACATTAAGAATATTACATGAAGGTATACCATACATTCCTTAACTCTTTGGCAACTGCAATTATTTTCAGCGTACAAGAAATGCAAATCATTAAACGTAAAATTTTCAAATACATATCACATATTTCAAAATAACGAGTTTAATCTTCTTAATTTTCTTCTTATGTTCAACTAGAACATCACTTTTCTAAACAATGATAAACAACTCAACCTGGTAAAACCCTTTTTATGAGTGCTACATGCCCTTTAGCTTATGCTGCTCAGCTGTCTGGCATATGAGGTAGCCCAGGAGTGTTTGTGGATACCAAGTGATATATGTGATATTCTTAGAAGTCTTTGTCACAAACAAATAAGAATACAAACAGTTCCATCAGATATCCATTCTTTTGTAAATGCAGTCCTGCTTCAAAACTGCTTAACATGAGGATGCAGATTTTGTACAGGCATCCTTGATATTTCCATGTACACTGAGCAACATGTGGGAAAAGTTTAGGCCTGCTTTGTCAAGATACAATGTTTTTTTTTTTTTTTTTTCTTTTTTTTTGCCGCTGTCTCCCGCGTTTGCGAGGTAGCGCAAGGAAACAGACGAAAGAAATGGCCCAACCCACCCCCATACACATGTATATACATACGTCCACACACGCAAATATACATACCTACACAGCTTTCCATGGTTTACCCCAGACGCTTCACATGCCCTGATTCAATCCACTGACAGCACGTCAACCCCGGTATACCACATCGCTCCAATTCACTCTATTCCTTGCCCTCCTTTCACCCTCCTGCATGTTCAGGCCCCGATCACACAAAATCTTTTTCACTCCATCTTTCCACCTCCAATTTGGTCTCCCTCTTCTCCTTGTTCCCTCCACCTCCGACACATATATCCTCTTGGTCAATCCTTCCTCACTGATTCTCTCCATGTGACCAAACCATTTCAAAACACCCTCTTCTGCTCTCTCAACCACGCTCTTTTTATTTCCACACATCTCTCTTACCCTTACGTTACTTACTCGATCAAACCTCACCTCACCACCTCACACCACACATTGTCCTCAAACATCTCATTTCCAGCACATCCATCCTCCTGCACACAACTCTATCCATAGCCCACGCCTCGCAACCATACAACATTGTTGGAACCACTATTCCTTCAAACATACCCATTTTTGCTTTCCGAGATAATGTTCTCGACATCCACACATTCTTCAAGGCTCCCAGAATTTTCGCCCCCTCCCTCACCCTATGATCCACTTCCGCTTCCATGGTTCCATCCGCTGCCAGATCCACTCCCAGATATCTAAAACACTTCACTTCCTCCAGTTTTTCTCCATTCAAACTCACCTCCCAATTGACCTGACCCTCAACCCTACTGTACCTAATAACCTTGCTCTTATTCACATTTACTCTTAACTTTCTTCTTTCACACACTTTTCCAAACTCAGTCACCAGCTTCTGCAGTTTCTCACATGAATCAGCCACCAGCGCTGTATCATCAGCGAACAACAACTGACATTTAGCACAGCATATATCACATTTAGCACAAAATACATGAAAAAATGAAAAGAACCAAAGTGTACACTCTCTTTCATCTACTAAACAAACCCTGGTTAGCAATAAGAAACAAAAGCATCATTACCAAACTACTATGATGAATACTGCCTTGCTATGTTATAAAAAAAAATCTATTCAATGAACAGTGTAGCATCTAATTAAACCATTACTGTACTGTTTTTCTTAGTTATGTAAACTGACATTTTTTACAAGTCACTATGTTTCACTTGTTTGCATCATTCACTGAGGATAATTTTTTCTTGCCTGAATGTGCCTTTGCCATGGAGTAGGTGCTGAGCACCAACTCAGTGACTGCCCAGTACTCACTCCACTAAGATAAAAACATCACTTTTTGACATGTGGTCCTGCTCAATGGATATGGCTGGGTTTCTGAGTGCTTTAGGAGTTCTGTAGAGGAGGTCTTAGGATAAGATAAGTACATACACTTTATCATATCTATCTGCCTTTCCTGGCCTAGTGTAGGAGTACCAAAAACAGATAAATAATAGCCTCACGTACACACTTCCAATCTCTATCTTTTACGTAAATATAATGAAGCCAGAGATTATCATCCATAGACAAGCCCAAGACACTACTCCATGGTTCATCTTAAATGCTATATATACCTTAGTTCAGCCCACTAACAGCACATCTCCCTCTACATAAAACTCTGATCCAGTTCACTCTATCCAATGCAAGCCTATCACCCTCCAAAACAGTCATGCTACCCACACACTAAAGTCTCCCTCACTCCATATTTCCTTCTACTTCTTAGTCTACCCCTCTTGCTTATTCCCTCCACTTCTAATTTGTTGATCCTCTTTATTTTTTCCACATCCTCTCCATTACAGTGTACCCTGCTCAGCCCTCTAACTAGAACAACTCTTCCTTTTAATGTCATTCCATAAATAAAAAACCTGCTTAACACCATCTTCCATCCTCAGGCATTTAAATCCTAACATATCTACCCTCTTCATTTCTTGTGCATTCAAAATCCAAGACAGCTCCAAACATTCGTGGGACTACAACACTGTACCTTCAAATTTACCCATCTTTGCCACTACAGAAAATAACCTCTCTTTCTATGCACCTTAATGCACCCATATACAAATAAAAGATGAAGACATTATACAGTTAAAGGATGAGGTAACATTAGTGTAAAACTATTTTAATAAACAAATACCAATCACAAATCTACTAAATGTGATGCAACATAATTCAGATCTGGTTATGCAAACGTGAACCATGATAAAGTACCTCAGATCTATTGTAGAGAGTCTCACACGTCCACAACAGCCCAAGACGTGTATCACCTGCAAATGAATTTAGTTTTAGTTATTTGAACTTACTATACACTACATGTGAACTTCAATACCATACTTTCTGCATGAATTCTCAGCAATATAAACAAATCTACATTTCATCATTTATGACTTGGATTCAAATTTTAACATAAAAAAAATGATTAAACCACATTACTGAATATTCAAGTTCATCAAAATTTATACAGGATGCATTCAGTACCAAGCACATTTCAATATTCGCTACTAAAGGTGGTTATCATGTCTCCCTTTACCCTCCTCTCTTTGAGTGTGGTAATGTCCTTGTTGCATTCCTTTGAACTCTTTCCATTAATACCTTGAGTACACAAAATATGAAGACACTACTCTGCTAGTGCACATTCCCAACTTTGGTTAGAAGCATGAAAACTGATCAAAAAGGTTCTAAGCTTACAAAACAAAAAACATATCTGTAAAATCCTTCTCAACACAATCTCCTTTTCTGGCAATCCACTTTATCCATCAGTCCTCAAACATGACCACAACCATTCTGAAGAAATACTTGACATGCCTTTCTAGGACATCTTCCACAGCACTATGGCCATCACAGCTGTCATTCTCTCAATTGTTTCCACCAACTTTTTCACTACAGGGAATAAACTAATCAGACAAGGATAAATCTGGTGTAGAGGGTTGGTGCGTCCACAATAATAGGAGACGGATTTGTACGTAGCATTTATTGATCTGGAGAGGGCATACGATAGAGTTGATAGTGATGATCTGTGGAAGGCATTAAGAGTATGAGGTGTGGGAGGTAAGTTGCTAGAAGCAGTGAAAAGTTTTCATTGAGGATGTAAGGCATGTGTACGAACAGGAAGAGAGGAAAGTGATTGGTTCCCACTGAATGTCGATTTGTGGCAGGGTGTGTGATATCTCTATGGATGTTTAATTTGTTTATGGATGGGGTTATTAGGGAGGTGAATGCAAGAGTTTTGGAGAGAAGGGCAAATATGTGCTCTGATGTGGATGAGGGCTTGGGAAGTGAGTCAGATGCTGATTCAGATGAGAAACTGCAGAAGTTGATGACTGAGTCTGGTAAAGTGTGTGAAAGAAGAGAGCTGAGAGTAAATGTGAATAAGAGCAAGGTTATTAGTTCAGTAGGTTTGAGGGACAAGTTAATTGGGAGGTAAGTTCGAATGGAGAAAAACTGGAGGAAGTGAAGTCTTTTAGATATCTGGGAGTGGATTTAGCAGTGGAAGCATAAGAGAGTCACAGGGTGGGGGAGGAGGCGAAGGTTCTGGGAGTGGGGGATGATTGGGATGTATTTAGGGAAGCAGTGATGGCTTGCGCAAAAGATGCTTGTGGCATGAGAAGTGTGGGAGGTGGGTTGATTAGAAAGGGTAGTGAGTGGTGGGATGAAGAAGTAAGATTATTAGTGAAAGAGAAGAGAGAGGCATTTGGACGATTTTTGCAGGGAAAAAATGCAAATGAGTGGGAGATGTACAAAAGAAAGAGACAGGAGGTCAAGAAAAAGGTGCAAGAGGTGAAAAGGAGGGCAAATGAGAGTTGGGGTGAAAGAGTATCCTTAAATTTTAGGGAGAATAAAAAGATGTTTTGGAAGGAGGTAAATAAAGTGCGTAAGACAAGGGAGCAAATGGGAACTTCAGTGAAGGGGGCTAATGGGGAGGTGATAACAAGTAGTGGTGATGTGAGAAGGAGATGGAGTGAGTATTTTGAAGGTCTGTTGAATGTGTTTGATGATAGAATGGCAGATATAGGGTGTTTTGGTCGAGGTGGTGTGCAAAGTGAGAGGGTTCGGGAAAATGATTTGGTAAACAGAGAAGAGGTAGTAAAAGCTTTGCGGAAGATGAAAGCCGGCAAAGCAGCAGGTTTGGATGGTATTGCAGTGGAATTCATTAAAAAAGGGGGTGACTGTATTATTGACTGGTTGGTAAGGTTCTTTAATGTATGTATGATTCATGGTGAGGTGCCTGAGGATTGGCAGAATGCGTGCATAGTTCCATTGTACAAAGGCAAATGGGATAAGAGTGAGTGCTCAAATTACAGAGGTATAAGTTTGTTGAGTATTCCTGGTAAATTATATGTGAGGGTATTGATTGAAAGGGTGAAGGCATGTACAGAGCATCAGATTGGGGAAGAGCAGTGTGGTTTCAGAAGTGGTAGAGGATGTGTGGATCAGGTGTTTCCTTGGCGATAAATCAAAGAAAGTCGACAGTATAATTCAAGCTGTTTAAGAGAAACTTCAGGAGATGGAGCCCCAATGTATACAATACCATCCTGTGAGATACAATGAGGTAATTATCGCAAGTAATAAGGCATGAACACCAGTTTCTCGCAAAACTATGTACATATTTCCAATTACACATATAACTTCAGAATGCAATATTAAATACCTGCTTCATTCCAGGGAATTACAGTAAAGACACTGTTCCAGTGTTTTCAAACAAAAGAGCCAACACACCTCCTATGTCTGAGACGATCCAGTCTGGCATTGCCAGGCTTACTACAGCGAAGATGTCTGCCGCCAGGAATAAAGCCCCGGAGATTATTGTCAATTTATCCATTCTGCCGACCTCTCAGCCAAACCATCACCACAACCAAGCACATAAATCAACAGTTGTCATATGTCACATCTTTAACTCCCATCGTGTAAACAAATAGTATAAATGAAGTAACATAATGTTATCTATACTTCAATCCCACTCTAAAGTATCCACGACGGCTTATGTTGCCTAGTTAACCATAAACATAGCTAAAGGGATCGGATTTTCTTTATTCAAAAGGAAATATCTCTCCAAGGTATGAGCAAAATTAATACTCACATGCAATACTAGTTTGATTGGTACAGATTGCAACGTAAAATGATATTGAACGAATTCACACTTTCCCCTAATTTCAGCTTTTCACAGGATGTCTTCTTTAACAATAAGGAGTAGATTTTATCATTTTCTTTGACCACTAATGTCTGCCTGTAATTCATTTTTGATACAAGCAAAAGCTTTGAGGTATAGCGATCTAAGCTGTGATTTTTTCATATGTAATAGTTATGAGTTATTTCTGACATGCGGTGATTGCTGGTAGTTTTCTCCATGAAATAAGTGAATAATTGTACCTAACGTTGGTTGATAGTTATTTCAGATACATTCCCTTCAGTTCCTTCCACCTAATATCCTTTCTATGAAAAGGATATACAGATCCCAGGTTTGCCATCGAATTGTTTGCTCTTAAGCTGCAGTTCAGCACTGTAAGCAAAGTAAAATAGACAGTTACAGTTAACAATAGAGTTGCCGGTTATGTAGTTAAATAAGAGACATTTTCAGGAGCATTAACTAGTTTTCATAAAGTTTACCTAAGTTACGTCTTAGATCAAGTGAAAAATATGGAGTTATATTTTTGGCACTTTTGTTATGTTATTCAAAGCATTGTTCCAAAGGAACTACAGTTAATTCATTTGGTGTTGTTGGTTATAACAATTTGACCATCCCACCAATATACATTCATTGTATAATGGTCACTGGGCATGGCGAGTGCATTTCCGAGTCGGTGGTAAACTGTTTTTATAAATCAAAAATGCATCTGTAATAGGAATGCAATTATCAGCTTACGTGTTTGAAAGATATTACAGATAAAATGTAAGGTATTAAATGAAAATGGAACGTAGCTGAAATGATTCTCTACTCATCATACTCAACAAAAACGTTATTCATGATACATGAACATATCATATATTTAGTACAAATATTTGAATTATGGTGTTTTATTTAAGTGGGACATTTCACGTCTCTATTTCCTAAAACAAGTCATTTTCGCGTCTCAAAGTTCAATATGTTAGCGGACGGGACAGTGTTAAAGAAAGCCGTCCCGATAAAGTGTGGACATCCTGTTATCTTATCTAATTTTTGGTGAAATCCGATTAGCAGATAGAATTGATACTTGTTTTCATGTTACTGCCGCTGTGAAAGCGATCATTCACGATTTACTAAACTTTCAGATAATAATGCACTTTTTTCAAATTTTCCTGCATATATGGTGCAAAGGCTGCATTGCACTTACCCCACTTACTATCACTATACGAAAAATATTTCACTAGATTGGTCAATGTTTACCTGTAAGTATACTGCAATAATTTCGCCCTTAACAAATTGTTTATCCTGATGTTAATTCTCGCTCTGAGCATTTTTTATTCACCAATTCAAATGAGTTATCATTACTCAGAGGAGCATGTGACAGTACTATGCACTAGAACAGACAATATTCCCAAGAGACTGATTACTGACCTAAACCACACTCTGACCTGACCCACACTAGATTAGGCGTTGCATTCATTTGTAGCATCATCGGGACCTGACCCAGTCGAGTGAGATCTTAGGTTAATCACTACTTTATTATATAATATTGTACTCTGAAATGTAAATGAATATTTCTTTTACTTGCTGTACTATTTAATTTCCTTTTTTCACGGAAATAAATCACAGACTATGAATTTCCTGTGATTTCTTGACACTTTACTGTCGTAGCAAGACACTCAAGCATTTGCTTAATGATCACATTGTCCTCTAAATCACTTTACCGTAGCTTTATGTATTAAAGAGATAAATCACACGGTGTTTATATCATAGTTATATGAAAAAAAAAGGTTTTGTCCATTCAGAGGCATCGAGGCCAGTATCCAGTCACACCGGGTAAATTTGGTAATGCTTCAGTTCCCTCCGTCTCTGAGGTTACACAACATAACTAAAGTAACTAGGTTTTCTGGAGTTGAAAGTGTGATTTCTCAATAATGAAACTAAAGACTTATATAATCAGGCGTTGAATCTGTAAAGAGAGGGGGGGGGAAAATGCTAACTTCTGTTTTACACTTCATACATTGCACAACATTTTCTGGTACAGCAGTTTTTGGATGTCACAGGTCTGTATCGGATGTACGCGCTTCCTTCTATGTACTTTATGATCAGAGTGGAGATATGCCAAGAATTTGAGAAATAATCTCTTTATCGGTTCTTGAATGCTAAGCCTCAAACACCACCACTATCTTATCACCAATCAAACACAGTTAGATAGTACTACACCTGAAATTGCCAATAGTAGGGAAAGAACTTAAAAAATATATAATTTTCTTGTTTTAGTCCTTCTTGGTTCTTGCAATTACTTGAAGGATGCATAAGTTTATGCTGGAAATTATGGTGCATGTCTGTAACTATACGTTGTAAGTGGGAGTGAATAAATGTATGGCAAAACCCATTCAGGGTATCTCCCAAACATAATCAATAGAATTTCACACTAACTTCAGAAGATCCAGTGCATAGCAGGACTTTATGGTTATGTATATGGCAATTCGTAGTATGGTGGTCAATGGCTCTTTTCTTCTTTTTTTGATTGTCAGTACTAAACAAAACTACTGTAATGTCATATCACAACCTTTATGAGAAAATGGTTATGAAGATTGATTTGAACACTGATATATGTAAATGAAAAGCATCACTCGAGTAGTGTTTGGGATGGCTTGATGTTGCTCATCTTATAGTCCATAATCAACAAAGATGTTATCTATATCTATTATTTCGAAACATGTAAGCATTACGATGATAAAAATTTCATGCAGTCTTGAAGGTTAATTGAAATAATCTTGATTGCATTGTGAATATTACTCTCGTACGTTGGAAATAGTCTGACAATATAAATACTACAAAGCAGCACTGGAGTTCAACATTTATGGATACTCGGAGTTCTGAAAGGGAATGGTGTATAGTAGCTGATGATGTAAATAATGAATACTAAAACAAACACAACCAACATCTAAATCAATTACAAAACTCTCTATTTAAACAAAATTAGTCCTCATCATGTAAACTCACAAAATCATACTGAAATTCTTTCAAACTATTATCTTGTTTAGTTTACAGACATCATATCTTAGAAAAGAATAACGGGTTCTAGAAACATCATTGTCTTTCAAAGTTTATTTTACCAAACATAATAATTTTTTACAGTTAAGTCCAACTTCTGGTTTTTCATATGAAGTATTTTTTGAAAGATGGTCATAAAATCATGAAACTATGAAACTATCTAAATACACTTTTGTGAATGTGAAATGAAAAGCATTTTCTATTCAATGTAAATTCTTTGGTGTATATATGTCATGATTTTGGTAAAAGTGCTTAACAACTTCAGTGAAAAATCTATACCAGAAAAAGATTCCAGACTAAAAGCTAGATTTTCCATTAGGTATCATACTAAATATAAATCGTAAGACAAATCATACCTGTCTATATCGGTAGTAAATAGTGTCAATTAGATCCTACCATCTGTATCAATGACAAATATAATATAAGGATAAATATAATTAGAATGCTTGGATGTTAATGTGCTGAGAGGTGCAACTGGAGGGATGTCTGATCATTATCTTGTGGAGGCGAAGGTGAAGATTTGTAGAGGTTTTCAGAAAAGAAGAGAGAATGTTGGGGTGAAGAGAGTGGTGAGAGTAAGTGAGCTTGGGAAGGAGACTTATGTGAGGAAGTACCAGAAGAGACTGAGTACAGAATGGAAAAAGGTGAGAACAAAGGACGTAAGGGACGTGGGGGAGGACTGGGATGTATTTAGGGAAGCAGTGATGACTTGCGCAAAAGATGCTTGTAGCATGAGAAGCGTGGGAGGCGGGGAGATTAGAAAGGGTAGTGAGTGGTGTTTGAAGAAGTAAGAATATTAGTGAAAGAAAAGAGAGAGGCATTTGGACAAGTTTTGCAGGGAAATAATGCAAATGAGTGGGAGATGTATAAAAGAAAGAGGCACGAGGTCAAGAGAAAGGTGCAAGAGGTGAAAAAGAGGGCAAATGAGAGTTGGGGTGAGACAGTATTATTAGATTTTAGGGAAAATAAAAAGATGTTCTGGAAGGAGGTAAATAAAATTCGTGAGACAAGAGAACAAATGGGAACATCGGTGAAGGTGGCTAATGGGGATGTGATAAGATGTAGTGGTGATGTGAGATGGAGATGTACTATTTTGAAGGTTTGTTGAATGTGCTTGATGATAGAATGGCAGATATAGGGTGTTTCGGTTGAGGTGGTGTGCGAAATGAGAGAGTTAGGGAGAATGATTTGGTAAACAGAGAAGTGGCAGTAAAAGCTTTGCGGAAGATGAAAGCCAGCAAGGCTGCGGGTTTGGATGGTATTGCAGCAGAATCTATTAAAAAAGGCCTCAGGCGACTGTATTGCTGACTGGTTGGTAAGGATATTTAATGTATATATGACTCATGGTGAGGTGCCTGAGGATTGGCAGAATGCATGCATAGTGCCATTGTACAAAGGCAAAGGGGATAAAGGTGAGTGCTCAAATTACAGAGGTATACGTTTGTTGAGTACTCCTGAGAAATTATATGGGAGGATATTGATTGAGAGGGTGAAGGCACATATAGAGCATCAGATTGGGGAAGTGGAGTGTGGTTTCAGAAGTGGTAGAGGATGTGTGGATCAGATGATTGTTTTGAAGAATGTATGTGAGAAATACTTAAAAAAGCAAATGGATTTGTATGTAGCATTTATGGATCTGGAGAAGGCATATGATAAGAGTTGATAGGGATGCTCTGTGGAAGGTATTAAGAATATATGGTGTTGGAGGCAAGTTGTTAGATGCAGTGAAAAGTTTTTATTGAGGATGTGAGGCATGTGTATGAGTAGGAAGAGAGGAAAGTGACTGGTTCTCTGTGAATGTCGGTTTGCGGCAGGGGTGCGTGATGTCTCCATGGTTGTTTAATTTGTTTATCGGTGGGGTTGTTAGGGAGGTGCATGCAAGAGTTTTGGAGAGAGGGTCAAGTATGCAGTTTGTTGTGGATGAGAAATGAGATGTGCTGGAAATGAGATGTTTGAGGACAATATGTGGTGTGAGGTGGTTTGATCGAGTAAGTAATGAAAGGGTAAGAGAGATGTGTGGTAATAAAAAGAGTGTGGTTGAGAGAGAAGAAGAGGGTGTTTTGAAATGGTTTAGTCACATGGAGAGAATGAGTGAAGAAAGATTGACCAAGAGGGTATATGTGTCAGAGGTGGAAGAAACGAGAAGTGGGAGACCAAATTGGAGGTGGAAAGATGGAGTGAAAAAGATTTTGAGCGATCGAGGACTGAACATACAGAAGGGTGAAAGGCGTGCAAGGAATAGAGTGAATTGTAACGATGTGGTATACCGGGGTCGACGTGCTGTCAATGGATTGAACCAGGGAATGTGAAGCGTCTGGGGTAAACCATGGAAAGTTTTGTGGGGCCTGGATGTGGAAAGGAAGCTGTGGTTTCCGTGCATTATACATGACAGCTAGAGACCGAGTGTGAACGAATGTGGCCTTTGTTATCTTTTCCTAGCGCTGCTTCACGCGCATGCGGGGGAGGTGGTTGTCATTTCATTTGTGGCGGGGTGGCGACGGGAATGAATAAAGGCAGTAAGTATGAATTATGTACATGTGTGTATATGTATATGTCTGTGTATGGAAATGGTGAAGAGCTTGTAGATCTATGTGCCGAAAAAGGACTGGTGATTGGGAATACCTGGTTTAAAAAGAAAGATATACATAAGTATACGTATGGAAGTAGGAGAGATGGCCAGAGAGCGTTATTGGATTACGTGTTAATTGATAGGCGCGCGAAAGAGAGACTTTTGGATGTTAATGTGCTGAGAGGTGCAAGTGGAGGGATGTCTGATCATTATCTTGTGGAGGCGAATGTGAATATTCGTAGAGGTTTTCAGAAAAGAAGAGAGAATGTTGGGGTGAAGAGAGTGGTGAGAATAAGTGAGCTTGGGAAGGAGACTTGTGTGAGGAAGTACCAGGAGAGACTGAGTACAGAATGGAAAAAGGTGAGAACAAAGGAGGTAAGGGGAGTGGGAGAGGAATGGGATGTATTTAGGGAAGCAGTGATGGCTTGTGCAAAAGATGCTTGTGGCATGAGAAGCGTGGGATGTGGGCAGATTAGAAAAGGCAGTGAGTGGTGAAGCGTCTGGGGTAAACCATGGAGAGTTCTGTGGGACCTAGATGTGGAAAGGGAGCAGTGGTTTCGGTGCATTATACATGACAGCTAGAGACTGAGTGTGAACGAATGTGGCCTTTGTTGTCTTTTCCTAGCGCTACCTTGCACATATGCGTGGGGAGGGGGTTGTTATTTCATGTGTGGCGGGGTGGCGATGGGAATGAATGAAGGCAGACTGTATGAACTATGTACATGTATATATATGTATATGTCTGTGTGTGTATATATATGTAGAAGTTGAGATGTATAGGTGTGTATATTTGCGTGTGTGGACGTGTTTGTATATACGTGTGTATGTGGGTGGTTTGGGCCATTCTTTCGTCTGTTTCTTTGCGCTATCTCGTTAACGCGGAAGACAGTGACAAAGTAAAATGAATGAATATATATATATATATATATATATATATATATATATATATATATATATATATATATATATATATATATATATATATATATTATTATTATTATTTTTTTTTTATTTTGCTTAGTCGCTGTCTCCCGCATTTGCGAGGTAGCGCAAGGAAACAGAAGAAAGAAATGGCCCAACCCACACCCATACACATGTATATACATACACGTCCACACATGCAAATATACATACCTATACATCTCAATGTACACATATATATACACACACAGACACATACATATATACCCATGCACACAATTCACACTGTCTGCCCCCATTCACTCCCATCGCCACCTCGCCACACATGGAATACCATCCCCCTCCCCCCTCATGTGTGGGAGGTAGCGCTAGGAAAAGACAACAAAGGCCCCATTCGTTCACACTCAGTCTCTAGCTGTCATGCGATAATGCCCGAAACCACAGCTCCCTTTCCACATCCAGGCCCCACACAACTTTCCATGGTTTACCCTAGACGCTTCACATGCCCTGATTCAATCCACTGACAGCATGTCAACCCCGGTATACCACATCGATCCAATTCACTCTATTCCTTGCCCACCTTTCACCCTCCTGCATGTTCAGGCCCCAATCACTCAAAATCTTTTTCACTCCATCTTTCCACCTCCAATTTGGTCTCCCACTTCTCGTTCCCTCCACCTCCGACACATATATCCTCTTGGTCAATCTTTCCTCACTCATTCTCTCCATGTGCCCAAACCATTTCAAAACACCCTCCTCTGCTCTTTCAACCACGCTCTTTTTATTTCCACACACCTCTCTTACCCTTACGTTACTTACTCGATCAAACCACCTCACACCACACATTGTCCTCAAACATCTCATTTCCAGCACATCCACCCTCCTGCGCACAACTCTATCCATAGCCCACGCCTCGCAACCATACAACATTGTTGGAACCACTATTCCTTCAATCATACCCATTTTTGCTTTCCGAGATAATTTTCTCGACTTCCAAACATTCTTCAAGGCTCCCAGAATATTCACCCCCTCCCCCACCCTATGATTCACTTCCGCTTCCATGGTTCCATCCCCTGCCAGATCCACTCCCAGATATCTAAAACACTTTACTTACTCCAGTTTTTCTCCATTCAAACTTACCTCTCAATTGACCCTCAACCCTACTGTACCTAATAACCTTGCTCTTATTCACATCTACTCTTAACTTTCTTCTTTTACACACTTTGCCAAACTCAGTCACCAGCTTCTGCAGTTTCTTACATGAATCAGCCACCAGCGCTGTATCATCAGCGAACAACAACTGACTCACTTCCCAAGCTCTCTCATCCACAACAGACTTCATACTTGCCCCTCTTTCCAAAACTCTTGCATTCACCTCCCTAAAAACCCCATCCATAAACAAATTAAACAACCATGGAGACATCATACACCCCTGCCGCAAACCTACATTCACAGAGAACCAATCACTTTCCTCTCTTCCTATACGTAACCATGCCTTACAACCTCGATAAAAACTTTTCACTGCTTCTAACAACTTGTCTCCCACATCATATATTCTTAGTACCTTGTCTTACGCACTTTATTTACCTCCTTCCAAAACATCTTTTTATTCTCCCTGACGTTTAATGATACTCTCCCACCCCAACTCTCATTTGCCCTCTTTTTCACCTCTTGCACCTTTCTCTTGACCTCCTGCCTCAATCTTTTATACCTCTCCCACTCATTTGCATTTTTTCCCTGCAAAAATCGTCCAAATGACTCTCTCTTCTCTTTCACTAATAATCTTACTTCTTTATCCCACTACTCAATTCCTTTTCTAATCAACCCACCTCCCACGCTTCTCATGCCACAAGCATCTTTTGCGCAAGCCATCACTGCTTCCCTAAATACATCCCATTCCTCCCCCACTCCCCTTACCTCCTTTGTTCTCACCTTTTTCCATTCTGTACTGTCTCTCCTGGTACTTCCTCACACAAGTCTCCTTCCCAAGCTCACTTACTCTCACCACTCTCTTCACCCCAACATTCTCTTTTCTTTTCTGAAAACCCCCACAAATCTTCACCTTCGCCTCCACAAGATAATGATCAGACATCCCTCCAGTAGCACCTCTTAGCACATTAACATCTAAAAGTCTCTCTTTCGTGCGTCTATCAATTAACACGCAATCCAATAACGCTCTCTGGCCATCTATCCTACTTACATACGTATACTTATGTATATATATATATATATATATATATATATATATATATATATATATATATATATATATATATATATATATATATATATATATATATATATATATATATATATATACATACCTGGTTTAAAAAGCGAGATATACATAAGTATATATATATATATATATATATATATATATATATATATATATATATATATATATATATATATATATATATATATATATATATATATATATATATATATATATATATATATATATATTTTTTTTTTTTTTTTTTATACTTTGTCGCTGTCTCCCGCGTTTGCGAGGTAACGCAAGGAAACAGACGAAAGAAATGGCCCAACCCCCCCCCCATACACATGTATATACATACGTCCACACACGCAAATATACATACCTACACAGCTTTCCATGGTTTACCCCAGACGCTTCACATGCCCTGCTTCAATCCACTGACAGCACGTCAACCCCGGTATACCACATCGCTCCAATTCACTCTATTCCTTGCCCTCCTTTCACCCTCTTGCATGCTCCGGCCCCGATCACACAAAATCTTTTTCACTCCATCTTTCCACCTCCAAATTGGTTTCCCTCTTCTCCTTGTTCCCTCCACCTCCGACACATATATCCTCTTGGTCAATCTTTCCTCACTCATCCTCTCCATGTGCCCAAACCACTTCAAAACACCCTCTTCTGCTCTCTCAACCACGCTCTTTTTATTTCCACACATCTCTCTTACCCTTACGTTACTCACTCGATCAAACCACCTCACACCACACATTGTCCTCAAACATCTCCTTTCCAGCACATCCATCCTCCTGCGCACAACTCTATCCATAGCCCACGCCTCGCAACCATACAACATTGTTGGAACCACTATTCCTTCAAACATACCCATTTTTGCTTTCCGAGATAATGTTCTCGACTTCCACACATTCTTCAAGGCCCCCAGGATTTTCGCCCCCTCCCCCACCCTATGATCCACTTCCGCTTCCATGGTTCCATCCGCTGCCAGATCCACTCCCAGATATCTAAAACACTTCACTTCCTCCAGTTTTTCTCCATTCAAACTCACCTCCCAATTGACTTGACCCTCAACCCTACTGTACCTAATAACCTTGCTCTTATTCACATTTACTCTTAACTTTCTTCTTCCACACACTTTTCCAAACTCAGGTCACCAGCTTCTGCAGTTTCTCACATGAATCAGCCACCAGCGCTGTATCATCAGCGAACAACAACTGACTCACTTCCCAAGCTCTCTCATCCCCAACAGACTTCATACTTGCCCCTCTTTCCAAAACTCTTGCATTTACCTCCCTAACAACCCCATCCATAAACAAATTAAACAACCATGGAGACATCACACACCCCTGCCGCAAACCTACATTCACTGAGAACCAATCACTTTCCTCTCTTCCTACACGTACACATGCCTTACATCCTCGATAAAAACTTTTCACTGCTTCTAACAACTTGCCTCCCACACCATATATTCTTAATACCTTCCACAGAGCATCTCTATCAACTCTATCATATGCCTTCTCCAGATCCATAAATGCTACATACAAATCCATTTGCTTTTCTAAGTATTTCTCACATACATTCTTCAAAGCAAACACCTGATCCACACATCCTCTACCACTTCTGAAACCACACTGCTCTTCCCCAATCTGATGCTCTGTACATGCCTTCACCCTCTCAATCAATACCCTCCCATATAATTTACCAGGAATACTCAACAAACTTATACCTCTGTAATTTGAGCACTCACTCTTATCCCCTTTGCCTTTGTACAAAGGCACTATGCACGCATTCCGCCAATCCTCAGGCACCTCACCATGAGTCATACATACATTAAATAACCTTACCAACCAGTCAACAATACAGTCACCCCCTTTTTTAATAAATTCCACTGCAATACCATCCAAACCTGCTGCCTTGCCGGCTTTCATCTTCCGCAAAGCTTTCACTACCTCTTCTCTGTTCACCAAATCATTTTCCCTAACCCTCTCACTTTGCACACCACCTCGACCAAAACACCCTATATCTGCCACTCTATCATCAAACACATTCAACAAACCTTCAAAATACTCACTCCATCTCCTTCTCACATCACCACTACTTGTTATCACCTCCCCACTTGCGCCCTTCACCTTCATATATATATATATATATATATATATATATATATATATTATTATTATTATTATTATTATACTTTGTCGCTGTCTCCCGCGTTTGCGAGGTAGCGCAAGGAAACAGACGAAAGAAATGGCCCAACCCCCCCCCCCATACACATGTATATACATACGTCCACACACGCAAATATACATACCTACACAGCTTTCCATGGTTTACCCCAGACGCTTCACATGCCTTGATTCAATCCACTGACAGCACGTCAACCCCTGTATACCACATCGCTCCAATTCACTCTATTCCTTGCCCTCCTTTCACCCTCCTGCATGTTCAGGCCCCGATCACACAAAATCCTTTTCACTCCATCTTTCCACCTCCAATTTGGTCTCCCTCTTCTCCTCGTTCCCTCCACCTCCGACACATATATCCTCTTGGTCAATCTTTCCTCACTCATTCTCTCCATGTGCCCAAACCATTTCAAAACACCCTCTTCTGCTCTCTCAACCACGCTCTTTTTATTTCCACACATCTCTCTTACCCTTACGTTACTTACTCGATCAAACCACCTCACACCACACATTGTCCTCAAACATCTCATTTCCAGCACATCCATCCTCCTGCGCACAACTCTATCCATAGCCCACGCCTCGCAACCATACAACATTGTTGGAACCACTATTCCTTCAAACATACCCATTTTTGCTTTCCGAGATAATGTTCTCGACTTCCACACATTTTTCAAGGCTCCCAAAATTTTCGCCCCCTCCCCCACCCTATGATCCACTTCCGCTTCCATGGTTCCATCCGCTGACAGATCCACTCCCAGATATCTAAAACACTTCACTTCCTCCAGTTTTTCTCCATTCAAACTCACCTCCCAATTGACTTGACCCTCAACCCTACTGTACCTAATAACCTTGCTCTTATTCACATTTACTCTTAACTTTCTTCTTCCACACACTTTACCAAACTCCGTCACCAGCTTCTGCAGTTTCTCACATGAATCTGCCACCAGCGCTGTATCATCAGCGAACAACAACTGACTCACTTCCCAAGCTCTCTCATCCCCAACAGACTTCATACTTGCCCCTCTTTCCAAGACTCTTGCATTTACCTCCCTAACAATCCCATCCATAAACAAATTAAACAACCATGGAGACATCACACACCCCTGCCGCAAACCTACATTCACTGAGAACCAATCACTTTCCTCTCTTCCTACACGTACACATGCCTTACATCCTCGATAAAAACTTTTCACTGCTTCTAACAACTTGCCTCCCACACCATATATTCTTAATACCTTCCACAGAGCATCTCTATCAACTCTATCATATGCCTTCTCCAGATCCATAAATGCTACATACAAATCCATTTGCTTTTCTAAGTATTTCTCACATACATTCTTCAAAGCAAACACCTGATCCACACATCCTCTATATATATATATATATATATATATATATATATATATATATATATATATATATATATATATATATATATATATATATATATGGCCAGAGAGCGTTATTGGATTACGTGTTAATTGACAGGCGCGCGAAAGAGAGACTTTTAGATGTTAATGTGCTGAGAGGTGCAACTGGAGGGATGTCTGATCATTATCTTGTGGAGGCGAAGGTGAAGATTTGTATGGGTTTTCAGAAAAGAAGATTGAATGTTGGGGTGAAGAGGGTGGTGAGAGTAAGTGAGCTTGGGAAGGAGACTTGTGTGAGGAAGTACCAGGAGAGACTGAGTACAGAATGGAAAAAGGTGAGAACAATGGAAGTAAGGGGAGTGGGGGAGGAATGGGATGTATTTAGGGAATCAGTGATGGATTGCGCAAAAGATGCTTGTGTCATGAGAAGAGTGGGAGGTGGGTTGATTAGAAAGGGTAGTGAGTGGTGGGATGAAGAAGTAAGATTATTAGTGAAAGAGAAGAGAGAGGTATTTGGACGATTTTTGCAGGGAAAAAATGCAATTGAGTGGGAGATGTATAAAAGAAAGAGACAGGAGGTCAAGAGAAAGGTGCAAGAGGTGAAAAAGAGGGCAAATGAGAGTTGGGGTGGGAGAGTATCATTAAATCTTAGGGAGAATAAAAAGATGTTCTGGAAGGAGGTAAATAAAGTGCGTAAGACAAGGGAGCAAATGGGAACTTCAGTGAAGGGCGCAAATGGGTAGGTGATAACAAGTAGTGGTGATGTGAGAAGGAGATGTAGTGAGTATTTTGAAGGTTTGTTGAATGTGTTTGATGATTGAGTGGCAGATATAGGGTGTTTTGGTCGGGGTGGTGTGCAAAGTGAGAGGGTTAGGGAAAATGATTTGGTAAACAGAGAAGAGGTAGTAAAAGCTTTGCGGAAGATGAAAGCCGGCAAGGCAGGAGGTTTGGATGGTATTGCAGTGGAATTTATTAAAAAAGAGGGTGACTGTATTATTGACTGGTTGGTAAGGTTATTTAATGTATGTATGACTCATGGTGAGGTGCCTGAGGATTGGCGGAATGCGTGCATAGTGCCATTGTACAAAGGCAAAGGGGATAAGAGTGAGTGCTCAAATTACAGAGGTATAAGTTTGCTGAGTATTCCTGGTAAATCATATGGGAGGGTATTGATTGAGAGGGTGAAGGCATGTACAGAGCATCAGATTGGGGAAGAGCAGTGTGGTTTCAGAAGTGGTAGAGGATGTGTGGATCAGGTGTTTGCTTTGAAGAATGTATGTGAGAAATACTTAGAAAAGCAAATGGATTTGTATGTAGCATTTATGGATCTGGAGAAGACATATGATAGAGTTGATAGAGATGCTCTGTGGAAGGTATTAAGAATATATGGTGTGGAAGGCAAGTTGTTAGAAGCAGTGAAAAGTTTTTATCGAGGATGTAAGGCATGTGTACGTGTAGGAAGAGTGGAAAGTGATTGGTTCTCAGTGAATGTAGGTTTGCGGCAGGGGTGTGTGATGTCTCCATGGTTGTTTAATTTGTTTATGGATTGGGTTTTTAGGGAGGTGAATGCAAGAGTTTTGGAAAGAGGGGCAAGTATGAAGTCTGTTGGGGAGGAGAGAGCTTGGGAAGTGAGTCAGTTGTTGTTCGCTGATGATACAGCGCTGGTGGCTGATTCATGTGAGAAACTGCAGAAGCTGGTGACTGAGTTTGGTAAAGTGTGTGAAAGAAGAAAGTTAAGAGTAAATGTGAATAAGAGGAAGGTAATTAGGTACAGTCGGGTTGAGGGTCACGTCAATTGGGAGGTAAGTTTGAATGGAGAAAAACTGGAGTAAGTAAAGTGTTTTAGATATCTGGGAGTGGATCTGGCAGCGGATGGAACCATGGAAGCGGAAGTAGATCATAGGGTGGGGGAGGGGGCGAAAATCCTGGGAGCCTTGAAGAATGTGTGGAAGTCGAGAACATTATCTCGGAAAGCAAAAATGGGTATGTTTGAAGGAATAGTGGTTCCAACAATGTTGTATGGTTGCGAGGCGTGGGCTATGGATAGAGTTGTGCGCAGGAGGATGGATGTGCTGGAAATGAGATGTTTGAGGACAATGTGTGATGTGAGGTGGTTTGATCGAGTAAGTAACGTAAGGGTAAGAGAGATGTGTGGAAATAAAAAGAGCGTGGTTGAGCGAGCAGAAGAGGGTGTTTTGAAATGGTTTGGGCACATGGAGAGAATGAGTGAGGAAAGATTGACCAAGACGATATATGTGTCGGAGGTGGAGGGAACGAGGAGAAGTGGGAGACCAAATTGGAGGTGGAAAGATGGAGTGAAAAAGATTTTGTGTGATCGGGGCCTGAACATGCAGGAGAGTGAAAGGAGGGCAAGGAATAGAGTGAATTGGATCGATGTGGTATACCGGGGTTGACGTGCTGTCAGTGGATTGAATCAGGGCATGTGAAGCGTCTGGGGTAAACCATGGAAAGCTGTGTAGGTATGTATATTTGCGTGTGTGGACGTATGTATATAAATGTGTATGGGGGTGGGTTGGGCCATTTCTTTCGTCTGTTTCCTTGCGCTACCTCGCAAACGCGGGAGACAGCGACAAAGCAAAAAAAAAAAAAAAAAAAAATACATATATATATATATATATATATATATATATATATATATATATATATATATATTATATATATATATATATATATATATATATATATATATATATATATATATATATATATATATATATATATATATATATATATATATATATATATATATATATATATATATATATATATATATATATATATATATACATGTTGAAATGTATAGGTATGTATATTTGCGTGTGTGGACGTGTATGTATATACATGTGTATGTGGGTGGGTTGGGCCATTCTTTCGTCTGTTTCCTTGCGCTACCTCAGTAACGCGGGAGGCAGTGACATAGTATAATAAATAGAATAGATATAATAAGAATCAGTTAAACCCCAGCAGATATAGTAACAGTCACTAATGGGAACCTTATGGGTACTGCTGTAATGATGGGTTAGGATATTTTCTGCTGGTGATTAACATTTGTTTAAAACATCATCTCAATATCTCCTCTGGTTCCAAAGTTATATTGTAGAAACGAGAGTTACCATGACCTCAGCTGTAACCTTGAACTTGAAGGGATGATTTCGGGGGCAAGCCATGACACCAATGTAGTTGAGGGTAGCATATATGTAAATTATCATCCTAATCTCCTCCTTGGTTCAAAACATATGGAGTGAAATATTGTGGGACAGACCGATAGACTCATGGACTAAGCTAATTGGGCTAAGGGATTCTGATGAGAGCACTGTTAAGGATGATCAGGAAATATGCATGGTGAAAGATCAACTCATAAGTATTTTCACAGTGGAGGACATCATGGCCCTGATACCAGCAAGAGATACTAGAGTCTTGGAAGGCATTTAAATTGATAGGAGACATTACTAGAGTATTTGAAATAACTTGAACTGTATATGAATCATGGTTCTGATGAAATCACTCCATGTGTGTTCAAGGAATGTGCATCTCTCAAAATACTGTCTGATCTCATTGCTAGAAAAAGCCATGATGTTAAAAGAGTGGATGAGGAGAAATGTTGTGCCTGTCTTTAAGAAAGGTGATCAGGAGACTGTAATGAATCACTGACCAGTCTTCCTAACAAGTGTCGTCTGTAAAGATAATCAGGAAGGACGCAGATAACTAAGTAATTGCAAAGGAGAAACTAACCAATTGGTCAACAATATGGATTCAATCCATATTGGTCAACAATATGGATTCAAGAAAAGATCATGCATTACAAACACCTTTGATTTCTATGACGGTATGAGCTCTTGTCTCGCATAAATCTTGCTTTGTAGTCCTGAACTGAGAGAAAGCATTTGTCATTACCACATCAAAGGCTGTTAAGAATCTAAATTTACTGGTAGCAATAAGTTGCAGACGACATCACTGTATAGATTACCTTGGTGGGAAAGAGTGAAGTACCCAGGTTAAAGAAGCATTCTTGAAATGGTCTGCGCACATCAGGGTGTGCCACATGCTTTGGTCGTATCCCTACTTCGCTGCTTGGCATACATAAATGACTTCCCAAATGGATTAGACTCTTAACACATTTACCAATAGATGACTGGGACTGCATCAGTATTAAAACTGTGCTGCAGGGCTTGGTCCCAGGCTCATGTTCTTGGTGTACATATATGACTTTCTACACAGACTGGACTCTTCCCTGGACATGTTTGCAGATGATGCCAAGGTAATTGGAGAAGTAAAGAATTATGGTCGTTTCACTCCAAAATTGGCCGAATGAATGTTTGGTAAAATTCAGTCTGATTACATGCTAAGAAGTGAAAATGGGACAAAATGGAGAAATGCCCTGATACTGTTATTATCTAGGAGAAATTATGTTACAGGAATCTGAGCATGAAAGAAACCTAGAAACTGATATGATGTACAACCTGTCATCAGAGCTCCACGTCAGGAATAAAGCTGAAGAAACACATTGTCTGCTGGCAAATACTAGAATTGCATTTAAGTACATGGATGACGAAAGGTTCAGTATACTGTACCACTGACAATGTATATACAGTACATTTAAAACTAAAGATGGAATGTGCTTCTCAAGTCTGGTCATTGTACTTTCAAGATGCACAAAGATATGACTAAGACAGTCCAAGGAAGGACAATAAAGATGGCACCTGTTTTAAGAAAGAAGGACAATAAAGATGGCACCTGATTTAAGAAAGAAGGACAATAAAGATGGCACCTGTTTTAAGATAGAAGGACAATAAAGATGGCACCTGATTTAAGAAAGAAGGACAATAAAGATGGCACCTGATTTAAGAAAGAAGGACAATAAAGATGGCACCTGTTTTAAGATAGAAGGACAATAAAGATGGCACCTGATTTAAGAAAGAAGGACAATAAAGATGGCACCTGATTTAAGAAAGAAGGACAATAAAGATGGCACCTGTTTTAAGATAGAAGGACAATAAAGATGGCACCTGATTTAAGAAAGAAGGACAATAAAGATGGCACCTGATTTAAGAAAGAAGGACAATAAAGATGGCACCTGATTTAAGAAAGAAGGACAATAAAGATGGCACCTGGTTTAAGAAAGCTGAGTTACAATGAGGCTGAGGGTTACAAATTTCCACATCAAGGAGGAGTGGGGAAAAATGGGTAACCTGAACACAGTCTTAAGGTTTCTATATCATTTGGACGACAAAGACAGTGTGCTTGCCAGAAAGGACATGAGAAAATACTATTTTTGTGTAAGGGTGGAAGATGGTTGGATAAACTTGGAGGATAAACTGTCAATGCTGGCAATATGTATAGCTATATAACTAATTGATGATAAATAAAGTTCAAGAAATGGGATTTCACAGGTGTACAGTTCTCTCATACTGTACAAATAGGTAATTACACATGGACAAGCAGATGCAGATGATTTTCACTGGGTCTCTGCTCTTCAAGAGGATCCCTATCTATACCATCCGCGTGCCACTTAAGTTTGATCATCCTTCAAAATCACCGAAGTCCTCTCTCTTTTTATGCAGTATACTATATTGGTGTACCAGGTATTATTACTGAAAGTTCTTCAATCCCTGTGAAGGAAATCACTCCTTAAAACTGACACAATAACAGATCTTGAAGGAAGAGGCATCCTGACAAAGTATGAGTCCAGAATGTGGCACCACCACCTTGCAACCCCAACTAGGTATCCTAAGGGTTTACGTAGCCTACCTAACAATTCAAACTGAACAGCTAACAAACTAAGACTTTTAAAAGGTCATTGTTACGGAAATTCTGGATGATCCAAAAAATATAACTAAGTTACATTAGATATAGTTTAAGAATTAATGTACAGCAAATCATGCCTCCCTATATAAGCCATTAATATCAATATGTCTGGGTTATAGGAATATCTATGTACAAGATGATGTGAAACAGATGACTGGTATTCCAAGATTACCCACACACCAGAGTTAAAAATCGCAAAATGTTCTACCAGAAAACCAAAATGGTGGGTCTGTTATTGGAAACTAGGATTCTCTGGAAGGGAAATATATCAGAAACATTATATCAACATCTCCCAGTTCTCAACACATTGTACCAACACACACACATTGCATGCTAACTCATGAAGTATGCATCCTCATTTGTAAATTTTGTAAATTTTGTTTATCCTTGACCACAGCACAATCCACCATCATTTAATGATGGCTTTGTAGAGACTGGATGACATGGCAGTACAGCAGAAAAATCTCCAAGGCTTGACATCACAGATGGGTCATATGGAATTGTGGTTGATTATACCATGGTTTTAAAAAATTCTCTCTCACCACCTTCACGACGTATTATGGCTGTTTTTCATATGCATTAATTGTGATGATGGCATAATCAGTTCTCTTACCTCATCCACAATAATCAAATGGCTTAGCCTGCACAAAACTACATGGTGAAGGACATGTGAGAGTGTTAAAAACTGTTGCAAGGCAACAAATATACCTCAAGGAACAAACTTAAAGTCCCTGCCCTCTTCTGCCTGTGGGATTAAGAATGAGAACCCACCGTCACAAAATGAAAACTCCGTAGAGACTGGATGACATGGCTGGAGTGGGGTGCTGGACAAATATGTGTTCAGAACAAAAGTGTATTAGATAATTCCGGGAGAATTTTACTATCTTAGGATTAAGTTTCTAAGAGGTGGGAAGACTTTACTGCAAAAATGATTGCAAATGGCAGAAAAAGAAACATGATTACTTGTATAGGAGATCAACGAATAAATGGAAGAGTAAAGTATTGGAATGAATAGACGAACAGAAGACATTGCCATGAAGGGAGTAAGCTCTTAAAGAATAGAAAAGTTGGGGATGTAGATGGAGTGGTGAACGAGATTGAGAACAGTTGAAGTGAAAATGCTGTTGGGTGTATTTGTTAAGTGTTTACAGATGCTTGGAAAAATTATGTCTGATGACTACGAGGAAGCAGTAAAAGATAAACCTCTTCAGCATAGTTTGCAAAAGTGTATAGTAAGAAGCCTCTGAATGCATTTAAAGTATCAGTGAACCTCTTATTGGTGAAGAACCAGGTTGAGTTGGGAAGGGAATTGGGTATGTCGACAAGAAATTTACACGTGGAGAAATAGAGGATAAGTGTAGGCAACACATATGGATTTATGCCAGGCATATCATATAATGTGTAAGTGGTATTCATGGATTTTCAAAACATAAATGATAAAGAATGGAAAAGCTCTCTGGGAAGTCGCAGTGTATTGGTGTGCATGGATGACTTTTGGATGTCCTTAAGAGCATTTGTACTGGAAGCAGTGCATGTGTGAGAGTAACTAATAGTACAAGTGAGTGGTTTCAAATAATGCGGGAGTGCATAAAAGCTGTGTGATATCACCATGGTTATTAAATGTTTCTTTGGATGTAGCACTATATGAGATGAAATCAGAGTGGGGTGAACGTGGAACTATGCTGTGCTTAATCATGGAGGAAGAGAATGGGAGTTTCCACATTTGATGCAAGCAGATGATGCTGGGATGTTAGGAGCTAGACAGAATGGTAGGCCACCTAAATGGCATTTCTGGGAAGAGAATGCTGAAAATGAATGCGAATAAAAACAAGACTAGTTACTGAAAGAGATGGAAGATCACAATTTACCGTTAGTTTGCATGAAGAGGAACTTGAAGTTTAGATATTCTAGAGTTGAGTTCAGTAACAATAGTTGCAGGAAAAATGTTGAAAATAATGTCATGAAACCGAGAAAAACCTGAGAAAAACTAGAGGTGTTCTGCAAGCATAAGCTCTGATGAATGGGAAAAATTTAGCAAAGAGTGTGTATAAAAGAGCGCCTGCCCACCTCTAATGTAAAGACCTAATCCTCGTTTATACTGATCAGGATAAGTTAAAAATAGAAGCAGTAGAGATGGGTAATGACATATTATAGTTGGAATGTTGGGAATATACAGAATAAAGACTGAGAATGTGTGACGGATATGTGGTCTGAAAAAATCATTAGATAGGGAAGGAGTAGCACTACTCCTGAAACAGGAGTGGTGGAAGTATGTGATAGAGTGTAAGAAAGTACACTCTAGATTGATATAGGTAAAACTGAAAGTGGATGGAAAGAGATGGGTGATTATTGGTGCATATGCACCTGGGCATGAGAAGAAAGATCATGAGAGGCAAGTGTTTTGGGAGCAGCGGAGTGAGTGTGTTAGTAGTTTTGATGCACGAGACCAGGTTATAGTGATGGGTGATTTGAATGCAAAGGTGAGTAATGTGGCAGTTGAGGGAATAATTGGTATACATGGGGTGTTCAGTGTTGTGAATGGAAATGGTGAAGAGCTTGTAGATTTATGTGCTGAAAAAGGACTGTTGATTGGGAATACCTGGTTTAAGGAGATATATACATAATTATACATATGTAAGTAGGAGAGATGGCCAGAGAGCGTTACTGGATTACGTGTAAATTGATAGGCGAGCGAAAGAGAGACTTTTGGATGTTAATGTGGTGAGAGGGATGTCTTGTAGACCCGAAAGTGAAGTGGGGGAGGAATGGCTTGCGCAAAAGATGCTTGTGGCATGAGAGGCGTGGGAGGTGGGCAGATTAGAAAGGCTAGTGAGTGTTGGGATGAAGAAGTAAGATTATTAGTGAAAGAGAAGAGAGAGGCATTTGGTCGATTTTTGCAGGGAAATAATGCAAATGACTGGAAATGTATAAAAGAAAGAGGCAGGAGGTCAAGAGAAAGGTGCAAGAGGCGAAAAAGAGGGCAAATAAAAGTTGGGTGAGAGAGTATCGTTAGATTTTAGGGAGAATAAAAAGATGTTTTGGAAGGAGGTAAATAAAGTGCGTAAGACAAGGGAACGAATGGGAACATCAGTAAAGGGGGCAAATGGGGAGGTGATAGCAAGTAGCGGTGATGTGAGAAGGAGATGGAGGTATTTTAAAGGTTTGTTAAATGTGTTTGATGATAGAGTGGCAGATATAGGGTTTTTGGTCGAGGTGGTGTGCAAAGTGAGAGGGTTAGGGAGAATTATATGATAAACAGAGAAGAGGTAGTAAAATCTTTGCGGAAGATGAAAGCCGCAAGGCAGCGGGTTTGGATGATATTGCAGTGGAATTTATTAAAAAAAGGGGTGACTGTATTGTTGACTGGTTGGTAAGGTTATTTAATGTATGTATGACTCATGGTGAGGTGCGTGAGGATTGGCGAAATGCTTGCATAGTGCCATTGCACAAAGGCAAAGGAGATAAGACTGAGAGCTCAAATTACAGAGGTATAAGTTTATTGAGTATTTCTGGAAAATTACATGGGAGAGTATTGATTGGGAGGGTGAAGGCATGTACAGAGCATCAGATTGGGGAAGAGCAGTGTGGTATCAGAAGTGTTAGAGGATGTGTGGATCAGGTGTTTCCTTTGAAAAATGTATGTGAGAAATACTTAGAAAAGCAAATGGATTTGTATGTAGCATTAATGGATCTGGAGAGTGTATATGATAGAGTTGATAGAGATGCTCTGTGGAAGGTATTAAGAATATATGGTGTGGGAGGTAAGGTTTTAGAAGCAGTGAAAAGTTTTATCGAGGATGTAAGTGGGAGGTAAGTTTGCTTGGAGAAAAACTGGAGGAAGTGAAGTGTTTTAGATATCTGGGAGTGGATTTGGCAGCGGATGGAACCATGGAAGCAGAAGTAAATCATAGGGTGGGGGAGGGGGCGAAAATTCTGGAGGCGTTGAAAAATGTGTCGAAGTCGAGAACGTTATCTTGGAAAGCAAAAATGGGTATGTTTGAAGGAATAACGGTTCCAACAATGTTATGTGGTTGCGAGGCGTGGGCTATGGATAGAGTTGTGCGGAGGAGGGTGGATGTGCTGGAAATGAGATGTTTGAGGACAATATGTGGTGTGAGGTGGTTTGATCGAGTAAGTAATGAAAGGGTAAGAGAGATGTGTGGTAATAAGAAGAGTGTGGTTGAGAGACCAGAAGAGTGTGTTTTGGAATGGTTTGGTTACATGGAGAGAATGAGTGATGTAAGATTGACCAAGAGGATATATATGTCAGAGGTGGAGAGAACGAGTAGTGAGAGACGAAATTGGAGGTGGAAAGATGGAGTGGAAAAGATATTGAGTGATCGGGGCCTGAACATGCAGGAGGGTGAAAGGCGTGCAAGGAATAGAGTGAATTGGAACGATGTGGTATACTGGGGTCGACGTGCTGTCAATGGATTGAACTAGGGCATGTGAAGCATCTGGGGTAAACCATGGAAAGTTTTGTGGGGCCTGGATGTGAAAAGGGAGCGTGGTTTCGGTGCATTATACATGACAGCTAGAGACTGAGTGTGAACGAATGTGGCCTTTGTTGTATTTTCCTAGCGCTACCTCGTGCTCATGCGGGGGAAGGGGTTGTCATTTCATGTGTAGCGGGGTGGCGACGGAAATGAATAATGGCAGATAGTATGAATTATGTACATATGTATATATGTATATGTCTGTGTGTGTATATATATATATATATATCTATGTATACGTTGAGATATATATTCATGTATATGTGCATGTGTGGACGTGTATGTATATACATGTGTATGTGGGTGGGTTGGTCCATTCCTTCGTCTGTTTCCTTGTGCTACCTCGCTAACGCGGGAGACAGCGACAAAATATAATAATGATAAAAAAAAGGTGCATAGATAAAAGTCTTTTACTTTGGTGGTATGGCCAGATGCCATACCATATATGCCAGATGACAGGTTGGTCAAGATGACATAAAGCAATACATTTGAAGGCATAAGTAGGATAAATGGATATCAAAAGACTGAGATGTCATGAAAGTAATGATTAGAGCATGAGAAATTTCAGAGGAAGATGCCAAAGAAATGAGTAAGGACAGGGTGTGCAATGGGAGTATTTTGTGAATAGCAAAGGAGAGAACAGAAAGCTTAGTCTCACAGGATGAATCAAGTTACCATGCAAAGTGAATAAGTATGAAGCACTTTCCTAACCCTCTGGACATGGGTTGAGGACGTGTACTAGAGACTTCAGAGGCTGTACATACCTGATCCACTCCATTTCAATGAAAACAGAGTTAATGATGATATATAGATGTATTTCCTAGAGTGAGAAACCTACCCCATATGATCAGCCTTTAAAAGAAGACTAAGTTCAATTGAAATTTATGGCTTAAGAAGTTGAACGCAACTCTGTGCTTCTCAGAACTGAAATAGCTACGAACAGGTCAAAGAAACCTTAACTAAACCATATGAGAGCAAATGTGGCTCACTATCATATATGAGCATATGTCAGAGTGTATATCAAAAACAAAATACAGTGAACCCTTGATGTAACCTTGGGTTTAACAGACCAGGCAATAAATGATAATAATATTATTATATCATTATTTTTTTTATTATACTTTGTCGCTGTCTGCCGCGTTAGCGAAGTAGCACAAGGAAACAGATGAAAGAATGGCCCAACCAACCCACATACAAATGTATATACATACACGTCCACACACGCACATATACATACCTGTACATTACAACGTATACATATATATTTATTCATTTTTTTATATTTTGCTTTGTCGCTGTCTCCCGCGTTAGCGAGGTAGCGCAAGGAAACAGACGAAAGAATGGCCCAACCCGCCCAAATATACATGTATATAAATACACGTCCACACACGCAAAATATACATACCTATACATCTCAATGTATACATATATATACACACACAGACATACACATATATACACATGTACATAATTCATACTGTCTGCCTTTATTTGTTCCCATCACCACATCGCCATACATGGAATAACAACCCCCTCCCCCCTCATGTGTGCGAGGTAGCGCTAGGAAAGACACCAAAGGCCCCATTCGTTCACACTCAGTCTCTAGCTGTCATGTAATAATGCACCGAAACCACAGCTCCCTTTCCATAGAACTTTCCATGGTTTACCCCAGACGCTTCAAATGCCCTGGTTCAATCCATTGACAGCACGTCGACCCCGGTATACCACATTGTTCCAATTCACTCTATTCCTTGCACGCCTTTCACCCTTCTGCATGTTCAGGCCCCGATCACTCAAAATCTTTTTCACTCCATCTTTCCACCTCCAATTTGGTCTCCCACTTCTCCTCGTTCCCTCCACGTCTGACACATATATCCTCTTGGTCAATCTTTCCTCACTCATTCTCTCCATGTGACCAAACAATTTCAAAACACCCGCTTCTGCTCTCTCAACCACACTCTTTTTATTTCCTCACATCTCTCTTACCCTTACATTACTTACTCGATCAAATCACCTCACACCACATATTGTCCTCAAACATCTCATTTCCAGCACATCCACCCTCCTGCGCACAACTCTATCCATAGCCCACGCCTCACAACCATACAACATTGTTGGAACCACTATTCCTTCAAACATACCCATTTTTGCTTTCCGAAATAATGTTCTCGACTTCTAAACATTCTTCAAGGCTCCCAGAATTTTCGCCCCCTCCCCCACCCTATGATTCACTTCCGCTTCCATGGTTCCATCCGCTGCCAGATCCACTCCCAGATATCTAAAACACTTTACTTCCTCCAGTTTTTCTCCATTCAAACTTACCTCCCAATTGACTTGACCCTCAACCCTACTGTACCTAATAACCTTGCTCTTATTCACATTTACTTTTAACTTTCTTCTTTCACACACTTTACCAAACTCAGTCACCAGCTTCTGCAGTTTCTCACATGAATCAGCCACCAGCGCTGTATCATCAGCGAACAACAACTGACTCACATCCCAAGCTCTCTCATCCACAACAGACTGCATACTTGCCTCTCTTTCCAAAACTCTTGCATTCACCTCCCTAACAACCCCATCCATAAACAAATTAAACAATCATGGAGACATCACACACCCCTACCGCAAACCTACATTCACTGAGAACCAATCACTTTCCTCTCTTCCTACTCGTACACATGCCTTACATCCTCGATAAGAACTTTTCACTGCTTCTAACAACTTGCCTCCCACACCGTGTATTCTTAAAACCTTCCACAGAGCATCTCCATCAACTCTATCATATGCCTTCTCCAGATCCATAAATGCTACATACAAATCCATTTGTTTTTCTAAGTATTTCTCACATACATTCTTCAAAGCAAACACCTGATCCACACATCCTCGACCACTTCTGAAACCACACTGCTCTTCCCCAATCTGATGCTCTGTACACACCTTCACCTTCACGAAAGGGAGACTTTTAGATGTTAATGTGCTGAGAGGTGGAACTGGAGGGATGTCTGATCATTATTTTGTGGAGACGAAGGTGAAGATTTGTGGGGGTTTTCAGAAAAGAAGAGTGAACGTTGGGGTGAAGAGAGTTGTGAGAGTAAGTGAGCTTGGGAAGGAGATTTGTGTGAGGAGGAAACCAGGAGAGACTGAGTACAGAATGGAAAAAGGTGAGAACAAAGGAGGTAAGGGGAGTGGGGGAGGAATGGGATGTATTTAGGGAAGCAGTGATGGCTTGCGCAAAAGATGCTTGTGGCATGAGAAGCGTGGGAGGTGGGTTGATTAGGAAAGGTAGTGAGTGGTGTGATGAAGAAGTAAGATTATTAGTGAAAGAGAAGAGAGAGGCATTTGGACGATTTTTGCAGGGAAAAAATGCAAATGAGTGGGAGATGTATAAAAGAAAGAGGCAGGAGGTCAAGAGAAAGGTGCAAGAGGTGAAAAAGAGGGCAAATGAGAGTTGGGCTGAGAGAGTATCATTAAATTTCAGGGAGAATAAAAAGATGTTTTGGAAGGAGGTAAATAAAGTGCGTAAGACAAGGGAGCAAATGGGAACTTCAGTGAAGGGGGCTAATGGGGAAGTGATAACAAGTAGTGGTGATGTGAGAAGGAGATGGAGTGAGTATTTTGAAGTTTTGTTGAATGTGTTTGATGATAGAGTGGCAGATATAGGGTGTTTTGGTCGAGGTGGAGTGCAAAGTGAGAGGGTTAGGGAAAATGATTTGGTAAATAGAGAAGAGGTAGTAAAAGCTTTACGGAAGGTGAAAGCCGGCAAAGCAGCAGGTTTGGATGGTATTGCAGTGGAATTTATTAAAAAAGGGGGTGACTGTATTGTTGACTGGTTGGTAAGGTTATTCAATGTATGTGTGATTACATATTTCTATTATACTTTATCGCTGTTTCCTGCGTTAGAGAGGTAGTGCAAGGAAACAGACGAAAGAATGGCCCAACCCACCCACACACACATGTATATACATACACGTCCACACACAGCACATATACATACCTATACTACTCAACGTATATATATACATACACACAGATATATACATACATACACATGTACATAATTCATATTGTCTGCCTTTATTCATTCCCGTCGCCACCCCGCTACACATGAAATGACAGCCCCCTCCCCCCGCATGTGCACGAGGTAGTGCTAGGAAAAGACAACAAAGGCCACATTCGTTCACACTCAGTCTCTAGGTGTCATGTATAATGCATCGAAACCACAGCTCCCTTTCCACATCCAGGCCCCCAAAAACTTTCGATGGTTTACCCCAGATGCTTCACATGCCCTGGTTCAATCCATTGACAGCACATCGACCCCGGTATACCACATCGTTCCAATTCACTCTATTCCTTGAACGCCTTTCACTCTTGCATGTTCAGGCCCCGATCACTCAAACTCTTTTTCACTCCATCTTTTCACCTCCAGTTTGGTCTCCCACTTCTCCTCATTCCCTCCACCTTTGACACATATATCCTCTTTGTCAATCTTTCCTCACTCATTCTCTCCATGTGACCAAACCATTTCAAAACACCCTCTTCTCCTCTCTCAACCACACTCTTCTTATTTCCACACATCTCTTTTATCCTGACATTACTAACTCGATCAAACCACCTCACACCACATATTGTCCTCAAACATCTCATTTCCAGCATATCCACCCTCCTCCCCACAACTCTATCTATAGCAGACGCCTCGCAACCCCATAACATTGTTGGAACCACTATTCCTTCAAATATACCCATTTTTGCTTTCCAAAATAACGTTCTCTACTTCCACACATTTTTCAACGCTCACAGAGCTTTTGCCCCATTCTCGACTCTATGATTCACTTCCGCTTCCATTGTTCTATCCCCTGCCAAATCCACTCCCAGATATCTAAAACACTTCACTTCCTCCAGTTTTTCTTCATTCAAATTTACCTCCTAATTGACTTGTCCCTCAACCCTACTGTACCTAATAACCTTGCTCTTATTCACATTTACTCTCAGCTTTCTTCTTTCACACTTTACCAAACTCAGTCACTAGCTTCTGCAGACTCTCACCCGAATCAGCCACCAGAGCTGTATCATCAGCAAACAACAACTGACTCACTTCCCAAGCTCTCTCATTCACAACAGACTGCATACTTAACCCTCTTACCAAAACGCTTGCATTCACCTCCCTAACAACCCCATCCATAAACAAATTAAACAACTATGGAGACATCACGCATCCCTGCCGCAAACGAACGTTCACTGAGAACCAATCACTTTCCTCTCTTCCTACACGTACACATGCCTTACATCCTCGATAAAACGTTTCACTGCTTCTAACAACTTACCTCCCACAACACATATTCGAAATCCCTTCCACAGAGCATCCCTATCAACTCTATCATATGCCTTCTCCAGATCTATAGATGCTACATACAAATCCATTTGCTTTTCTACGGTTTTCTCACATACATATTTCAAAGCAAACACCTGATCCACACATCCTCTACCTCTTCTAAAACCACACTGCTCTTCCCCAGTCTGATGCTCTGTATATGCCTTCACCCTCTCAATCAATCCCCTCCCATATAATTTACCAGGAATACTCAACAAACTTATACCTCTGTAATTTGAGCACTCACTCTTATCCCCTTTGCCTTTGTACAATGGCACTATGCAAGCATTCCGCCAGTTCTCAGGCACCTCACCATGAGTCATACATACATTAGATATCCTTAGATATCCCACGCATTCCTCACGTGTCGTGGAAGGCGACTAAAGGGGACGGGAGTGGGGGGCTGGAAACCCTCCCCTCTTTGTATTTTAACTTTCTAAAACGGGAAATAGAAGAAGGAGTCACGCGGGGAGTGCTCATCCTCCTCGAAGGCTCAGATTAGGGTGTCTAAATGTGTGTGGATGTAACCAAGATGAGAAAAAAGGAGAGATAGGTAGTTTGTTTGAGGAAAGGAACCTGGATGTTTTGGCTCTGAGTGAAGCGAAGTTCAAGGGTAAAGGGGAAGAGCGGTTTGGGAATGTCTTGGAAGTAAAGTCAGGGGTTAGTGAGAGGACAAGAGCAAGGGAAGGAGTAGCACTACTCCTTAGACAGGAGTCAGATGCTGTTCGCTGATGATACAGCTCTAGTGGCTGATTCGTGTGAGAAACTGCAGAAGCTGGTGACTGAGTTTGGTAAAGAGTGTGAAGAAAGAAAGCTGAGAGTAAATGTGAATATGAGCAAGATTATTGGGTACAGTAGGGCTGTGGGACAAGTCAACTGGGAGATAAGTTTGGATGGAGAAAAACTGGAGGAAGCGAATTGTTTAGATATCTGGGGGTGGATTTGGCAGCGGATGGAGCCATGGAATCAGAAGTGAATCATAGGGTGGGGGAGGGGGCGAAAGTTCTGGCAACGTTGAAGAATGTGTGGAAGTCGAGAACTTTATCTTGGAAAGCAAAAATGGGTATGTTTGAAGAAATAGTGGTTCCAACAATGTTATATGGTTGCGAGGCGTGGGCTATAGATAGAGTTGTGCGGAGGAGGGTGGATGTGCTGGAAATAAGATGTTTGAGGACAATATGTAGTGTGAGGTGGTTTGATCGAGTAAGTAATAATAGGGTAAGAGAGATGTGCGGTAATAAAAAGAGTTTGGTTGAGAGAGCAGAAGAGGGTATTTTGAAATGGTTTGGTCGCATGGAGAAAATGAGTGAGGAAAGATTGACTAAGAGGATATATGTGTCAGAGGTGGAAGGAACGAGAAGTGGGAGACCAAATTGGAGGTGGAAAGATGGAGTGAAAAAAAATTTGAGTGATCGGGGCCTGAACTTGCAGGAGGGTGAAAGGCGTGCAAGGAATAGAGTGAACTGGAACGATGTGGTATACCGGGGTCGACGTGTTGTCAATGGATTGAACCAGGGCGTGTGAAGCGTCTTGGGTAAACCATGGAAAGTTCTGTGGGTCCTGGATGAGGAAAGGAAGCTATGGTTTAAGTGCATTATACATGACAGCTAAAAACTGAGTGTGAACGAATGTGGCTTTTGTTTTCTTTTCCTAGCGCTACCTCGTGTACATGCGGGGGGAGGGGGTGGTTATTTCATGTGTGGCGGGGTGGCGATGGGAATGAATAAAGGCAGACGGTATGAATTATGTACATGTGTATGTATGTAAATGTCTGTGTGTGTATATACATGTTTACGTTGAGATGTATAGGTATGTACATTTGTGTGTGTGGACGTATATGTATATACATGTGTATGTGGGCGGGTTGGGCCATCCTTCCGTCTGTTTCCATGCTGTCTCTCGCTAACGCGAGAGACAGCGACAAAGCATAATAAAAAATAATATATATATATATATATATATATATATATATATATATATATATATATATATATATATATATATATATATATATACATATATTATTTTTTATTTTGCTTTGTCGCTGTCTCTCGCGTTAGCGAGAAACAGCATGGAAACAGACGGAAGGATGGCCCAACCCGCCCACATATATATATATATATATATATATATATATATATATATATATATATATATATATATATATATATATATATATATATATATATATATATATATATATACTTGCCCCTCTTTCCAAAACTCTTGCATTCACCTCCCTAACAACCCCATCCATAAACAAATTAAACAACCATGGAGACATCACACACCCCTGCCGCAAACCTACATTCACTGAGAACCAATCACTTTCCTCTCTTCCTACACGTACACATGCCTTACATCCTCGATAAAAACTTTTCACTGCTTTTAACAACTTGCCTCCCACACCATATATTCTTAATGCCTTCCACAGAGCATCTCTATCAACTCTATCATATGCCTACTCCAGATCCATAAATGCTACATACAAATCCATTTGCTTTTCTAAGTATTTCTCACATGCATTCTTCAAAGCAAACACCTGATCCACACATCCTCTACCACTTCTGAAACCACACTGCTCTTCCCCAATCTGATGCTCTGTACAAGCCCTCACCCTCTCAATCAATACCCTCCCATATAATTTACCAGGAATACTCAACAAACTTATACCTCTGTAATTTGAGCACTCACTCTTATCCCCTTTGCCTTTGTACAATGGCACTATGCACGCATTCCGCCAATCCTCAGGTACCTCACCATGAGTCATACATACATTAAATAACCTTACCAACCAGTCAACAATACAGTCACCCCCTTTTTGAATAGATTCCACTGCAATACCATCCAAACCTGCTGCCTTGCCGGCTTTCATCTTCCGCAAAGCTTTTACTACCTCTTCTCTGTTTACCAAATCATTTTCCCTAACCCTCTCACTTTGCACACCACCTCGACCAAAACATCCTATATCTGCCACTCTATCATCAAACACATTCAAGAAACCTTCAAAATACTCACTCCATCTCCTTCTCACATCACCACTACTTGTTATCACCTCCCCATTAGCGCCCTTTACTGAAGTTCCCATTTGCTCCCTTGTCTTACGCACTTTATTTACCTCCTTCCAAAACATTTTTTTATTCTCCCTAAAATGTAATGATACTCTCTCACCCCAACTCTCATTTGCCCTCTTTTTCACCTCTTGCACCTTTCTCTTGACCTCCAATCTCCTTCTTTTATACATCTCCCACTGAATTTCATTTTTTCCCTGCAAAAATCGTCCAAATGCCTCTCTCTTCTCTTTCACTAATAATCTTACTTCTTCATCCCACCACTCACTACCCTTTCTAATCAACCCACCTCCCACGCTTCTCATGCCACAAGCATCTTTTGCGCACTCCATCACTGATTCCCTAAATGCATCCCATTCCTCCCCCAGTCCCCTTACTTCCATTGTTCTCACCTTTTTCCATTCTGTACTCAGTGTCTCCTGGTACTTCCTCACACAAGTCTCCTTCCCAAGCTCACTTACTCTCACCACCCTCTTTACCCCAACATTCACTCTTCTTTTCTGAAAACCCCTACAAATCTTCACCTCAGCCTCCACAAGATAATGATCAGACATCCCTCCAGTTACACCTCTCAGCACATTAACATCCAAAAGTCTCTCTTTCGCACGCCTGTCAATTAACACGTAATCCAATAACGCTCTCTGGCCATCTCTCCTACTTACATACGTATACTTATGTATATTTCGCTTTTTAAACCAGGTATTCCCAATCACCAGTCCTTTTTCAGCACATAAATCTACAAGCTGTATGACTCATGGTGAGGTGCCTGAGGATTGTCGGAATGTCTGCATAGTGCCATTGTACAAAGGCAAAGGGGATAAGAGTGAGTGCTCAAATTTCAGAGGTATAAGTTTGTTGAGTATTCCTGGTAAATTATATGGGAGGGTATTGATTGAGAGGGTGAAGGCATGTACAGAGCATCAGATTGGGGAAGAGCAGTGTGGTTTCAGAAGTGGTAGAGGATGTGTGGATCAGGTGTTTGCTTTGAAGAATGTATGTGAGAAATACTTAGAAAAGCAAATGGATTTGTATGTAGCATTTATGGATCTGGAGAAGGCATATGATAGAGTTGATAGAGATGCTCTGTGGAAGGTATTAAGAATATATGGTGTGGGAGGCAAGTTGTTAGAAGCAGTGAAAAGTTTTTATCGAGGATGTAAGGCATTTGTACGTGTAGGAAGAGAGGAAAGTGATTGGTTCTCAGTGAATGTAGGTTTGCGGCAGGGGTGTGTAATGTCTCCATGGTTGTTTAATTTGTTTATGGATGGGGTTGTTAGGGAGGTGAATGCAAGAGTTTTGGAAAGAGGGGCAAGTATGAAGTCTGTTGTGGATGAGAGAGCTTGGAAAGTGAGTCAGTTGTTGTTCGCTGATGATACAGCGCTGGTGGCTGATTCATGTGAGAAACTGCAGAAGCTGGTGACTGAGTTTGGTAAAGTGTGTGAAAGAAGAAAGTTAAGAGTAAATGTGAATAAGAGCAAGGTTATTAGGTACAGTAGGGTTGAGGGTCAAGTCAACTGGGAGGTAAGTTTGAATGGAGAAAAACTGGAGGAAGTAAAGTGTTTTAGATATCTGGGAGTGGATCTGGCAGCGGATGGAACCATGGAAGCGGAAGTGGATCATAGGGTGGGGGAGGGGGCGAAAATCCTGGGAGCCTTGAAGAATGTGTGGAAGTCGAGAACATTATCTCGGAAAGCAAAAATGGGTATGTTTGAAGGAATAGTGGTTCCAATAATGTTGTATGGTTGTGAGGCGTGGGCTATGGATAGAGTTGTGCGCAGGAGGATGGATGTGCTGGAAATGAGATGTTTGAGGACAATGTGTGGTGTGAGGTGGTTTGATCGAGTAAGTAACGTAAGGGTAAGAGAGATGTGTTGAAATAAAAAGAGCGTGGTTGAGATAGCAGATGAGGGTGTTTTGAAATGGTTTGGGCACATGGAGAGAATGAGTGAGGAAAGATTGACCAAGAGGATATATGTGTCGGAGGTGGAGGGAACGAGGAGAAGTGGGAGACCAAATTGGAGGTGGAAAGATGGAGTGAAAAAGATTTTGTGTGATCGGTGCCTGAACATGCAGGAGGGTGAAAGGAGGGCAAGGAGTAGAGTGAATTGGATCGATGTGGTATACCGGGGTTGACGTGCTGTCAGTGGATTGAATCAGGGCATGTGAAGCGTCTGGGGTAAACCATGGAAAGCTGTGTAGGTATGTATATTTGCGTGTGTGGACGTGTATGTATATACATGTGTATGGGCGTGGGTTGGGCCATTTCTTTCGTCTGTTTCCTTGCGCTACCTCACAAACCAGGAATACTCAACAAACTTATACCTCTGTAATTTGAGCACTCACTCTTATCCCCTTTGCCTTTGTACAATGGCACTATGCACGCATTCCGCCAATCCTCAGGCACCTCACCATGAGTCACACATACATTAAATAACCTTACCAACCAGTCAATAATACAGTCACCCCCTTTTTTAATAAATTCCACTGCAATACCATCCAAACCTGCTGCCTTGCCGGCTTTCATCATCCGCAAAGCTTTTACTACCTCTTCTCTGTTTACCAAATCATTTTCCCTAACCCTCTCACTTTGCACACCACCTTCGACCAAAACACCCTATATCTGCCACTCTATCATCAAACACATTCAACACACACACACATATATATATATATATATATATATATATATATATATATATATATATATATATATATATATATATATATATATATATATATATATATATATATATATATATATATATATATATATATATATATATATATATATATATATATATATACAGACACATACATATATACACATGTACATAATTCATACTTGCTGCCTTTATTCTTTCCCGTCGCCATGCCACCACACATGAAATGACACTCCCCTTTCCCCCACACTTGCGCCAGGTAGCCCTAGGAAAAGCCAACAAAAGCCACATTGGTTCACACTCAGTCTCTAGGTGTCATGTATAATGCACCGAAACCATAGCTCCCTTTCCACATCCAGGCCCCACAAAACTTTCCATGATTAGCCCCAGACGCTTCACATTAATTGATAATACATTAATTAATGATAATTTGGAAATCATAGAAAAAGTAAAAAATCTGAAATGCCGCACCATCCACATTTCATTATCAACTTGTCTTTGGTATCGTGGGGTAGATCTGCTTTGTTTCAGTCTCAAGTCTGCCCCAAGCTATTGTGCGATCAAGTTCTTTAGAACGATTTATGACTGTTTATTAAGTAATTTTGCATTCTTTACAATTCAAAATGGCATTAAGTGATAGAAGACTTAAAAGAAAGTATGTGAACTGTGTATTGTATTACTGTATATCATATTAAAAATTGGCCCATCGGTTACATTTGATTTAATGGACTTATGGCATCAACCGACACCCCATCCCCCTTATTATTCCATTAAATCGAGAGTTTACCGTAAGCTGATATCATAACATTTTATAATGCATTATGTGAAAAACAGGACACTTATTATTCATGATAGAGGCCATGACACACATAATGCAGTGCTTTTTATGCCGCACAGAAAAATTCAAGGCAGTTGCCTGATTGATATCAGCAGACATGGGTATACAAAATGAAAGCTTGAGACGTGGTGAATGATGTGTAATGTGATTTGGCATTTTCAGCCAATCAGAGATAGTATCAGTGCCAGTAGCCGGGTATCACCTTTCACTGGCATTGCTTAACAATATATCAAGCAATCTAGAGCCTTCTAGTGACCCATGACAAAACTTTCATCAAGTGTATGATCTTTGGAGAAAGAAAAAAAGTGTCTTTATGGTACTCATTTATAGCAGACCTTTTTACAGGAAAAAGTGGTCTTCAGCTAATAAAAATGCCTTGAGAGCTGTGAACTGGTATCTATAATTGTATGCAATAATGCTAATCTTTCATATGTTTCCTTGCGCTACCTCGCTAACGCGGGAGACAGCTACAAAGTAGAAAAAAGAAAATGCCATTTGCATTTGAATATCTATGAAGTGTTTAATTAATGTTAGATTCCTGTTACTGATCAGTATAAAAGAACATAACATTACAAATATTTCTGGTAAAACTCTAACATTTTAAAGAGAACTTATATTTTTTCAAAATGTAGCCTTATTTTCCTCTACAGTCTTTAGCAACAGATAATACAGATCACCATATCACAGGGGTATCTTAGAAAATAGCGATACATTATCAACATATTCTACTGTTTTATTAAGAATTGACCGGACTAGGTGAAATTATGACACAATGGAGTGATATTAGTGAATGGAGTGTTGGCTTTATTACACCCTCCATCCATGTTGATAAAGAAAAATTCTTTACAGCTAAGACTATAAACAGACCAATAACAAAATTGTAATATTGTATAACCTCATATAAAAACATCACAATGGCAAACCCTGAGAATGTAGTAAACTGTAAATTGAACAGCTAAAAAACTGTTGGAAAAAAAGAAAAATGTTGATTATATTGTATACATTTTCTACAAAATTCATCTTTAATCATCTTTTCTGTTAGCAAATATATACTAATATAACTTTGATTGAATTATGATAATTCTAACACAAATCTTCACATATATCCTTATACTTACTGGAAATGTAAAATGACCAAATAATTCATGAGCTCAGTATACACAAACTATATCCAGAACCCTAACTTTCCATTTTCTGTTTCTATTTTTCATCTGATCATCTTGTTTAAAGTAAGATGTGAGCCAAACTAAGATGATGATTTTGGGTCTGACAGCCAGCTACTTCTTATGTGAGCATATCTTAATTATTATTCCAGCTACTTCTTATGTGAGCATATCTTAATTATTATTCCAGCTACTTCTTATGTGGGCATATCAATTATTATTTCATAAAGAAAACAATATTCATACAATAAACAAAAGTATGTAATGGCTATAGATATGGAGAATAATTTTTGTACACAAGATGAACTAACATTTTCTCATAGCATGACTTTACAGTCTTGATCCTGATTAGCTCTTAATGGTTTAGACTCCTCAGTGCCAGCCTGTGTCTTTTCCACTTCCACCTCATCTTCTTTTAACCCATACAGATCCAAGCGGTCACTGTAGTGGAACACTACGATATCTCCCAGCACAGAGATGAACATTATCACTGAAAAGGTATTCATTAGATGAAGGGGTAAACAAATCCTATGGAAAAAGTATCTTACAATGGAGATAATTTTCTACTATATGTTAGTCATGTACTTCTGATTGACTACCTATTAACATTCCAGAGCAATACATTTCGAGTGATCAATACAATGATTTTAATGTTTAATCTGCCCATTAAAAAGATCAAGGGGTTGTATAACAATGATAATCCACTGTTACATAAAACATGAATGAAAATTAATAACAATTTCATGCAAAACGTTTTGGTAACCTTAAAAAAATCTCAAAAGAAAGTAAATTGATAATCTTCTGCAGAGGAGATATTAAAGTACAGACAACATGGTTTTAGGGAAGAAGGGTATGTGTAGCAAACTTTTTAAGATTCTTTTAGAGCCTGAGCTTTGTTTTAGACAAAAGAAAAGTCTGAGTGTTTTGTTCATATCTGGATTACCAGAAAGCATTTGGCACTGTACTATATGATAGGCTGGTTAAGAAGCTGGATCAGCAGTCAGGAATGAGGGACACACTCTCTGAATGAACACAAGATTATCTTAGTAGAAGGGAATAAAGGAAACATGTCAGAGGAGCTTTCTCCAAATGAGTGAAGGTCATCAGTGGTGTGCTGCAGGGATCTGTTCTAGGACTTAAATGACTTGCCTCCTACCTGAATATATTTGCAGATAATGCAAAGGTCATGAGGGAAGTGAAAAGCAAGGAGGATTGCGTCAGCTTGCAAGGAACCTAGACAAACTCCAAAGTTAGTCTGATTCCCTGTACATGTAAAGTAATGAGGATGGGATGAAGAGTAAATAGCCCTCAATATCATTATTATCAGGCAGGAAATGAGCTCCAGGATTCTGTTTGTAAGAAAGAAGTTCTACAGAAGTGAGTTCCGAGCATGTTGCTGTGGGAATGCAGAGGAGGTATTATTGTTTCACTGTGCAGGTGCTGAATGTTTCTAGTTGCTAAGCAACAAGAAATTGTTCTAAATGCTCTATTTAATGTGATTTGTAGTTTTGTCACATTTGCTTGCAGAGGATGGGTGACCTAGCAAGTGAACCATAATTCAGGTTGTAGTATCTGAAGTGTTTGTTGAGGATGCCGAGGAATTGTATTCTTTTTTGTCCAAAAGTGGTGCTGGTAAGTGTTCTAAGGGCATTTAGTATGTTTGTGGGTTTTGTTTGATGTCTATGATCCGGGAGGTGAATGTTATGTATGTGTCCTAGAATAATGAGTATGGCTGGTGTTCCATTGTGGAAGTAGTTGATTATTCAGAGTCATATGAGGGTGCAGGTTTGAGTCATGTCTATAAGGGGTTTAGGTTGTAATGGTTGAGTTTTATAGGAATGCAGTATGTTTGTTCTGATTAAGCCAGTGTTTTAATGGTGTAATTCAGGATTTGCATGTTTACTGGTGTATGTGCAGTGTTGGGATATTGCAGTTTGAACTTTTACTAGCAAGAACTTTTTAAAATTCTATACTTTACATTCACACTTACATTACTTAGCTTACAACTCTGATACAGTACCTGCAGGAACCAGATGAAGGATCTTTCTAAACTTGTCAGAATCATACAGCCAGCAATTACCAGAGACGCCACAGGATTTGTCCCACACCATGCAAGCAGAGTCTGAGGATCCAAGAAACACAGTTTAAGTTTATTCAATCTGAATATGAACAGCAGTTAATATTTCTTGCCACTTAAAATGCTCTCCAAATACCAAGCGTTCAACACAGTGCCAAAGCTGACCGTGGATTCTTCTTTAAAAGTTTAATAGCAGTATGATCATCATTATCAAAGCAAATGGTCTAATACCTGCAAAAATTACTTTAAAAAGACATTTTTCAAGTGTTACAGCTCAAAAACTTTTACATACAGTTGTATCATGAATGCTGCCTCTTTACCACAAAGAACTTGAAGAATGCTAAGATTTTCAAGGTTGGGAGAGGTAGCATGATACTCTCTCAATGGTTTTAAAAGCATGATACTAACGTAATGCAGAAACTAAATGCACAAGAACCTTTATTGTTGTTCAAAAAATTTCAATCAAACTCTTTCATTAGTTAGTATGCCCTTTCTACTTTATGAGGGAAAAAACTATAAAGTAACACACAATGCATCAGTTCTTATATGAAAAAAGTTCTAATCATACATGCACAATACTTTCTACAACACCGATCAAAATCGGAAAATCTGGAATGCTCATGACCAAGCAAAATCAGTGGAGTTTGGAATTCATAGATCCCACAGTCTGGATACTGTATATGTTATGTGGCTAGCAAGAAAGCAGCAGATTTAACTTATTGCTGAACTATCAGCTTCATTATCAAAAATATCATTATAAAACATTAGTTATTGTATTAACTTGATAGTTATGCTTCTGATTATTACTGCTAACCTAGATTTGTAAAGTACATAGAAAGGAGTAGTTGAGCAAGTATGCATCTTGGCAACCACACCTCTCTCTTACCACCATCATTTCTTATTCAATCAATCTTACACGACATATTGTCCTCAAATTTTTCATTTCCAACACATTCACCCTGTTCTTCATAATTTTGTTAGAGCTTACTCTTTGTCAAGCAGTTAATTTCTATCAACTATGTTTCAAAAACTCACAATGAACAGGCAGATTTATTTGAAGGGTTTAACATAAATGTGACAAAATAGTATAACGAATTTTCCATGAGCAGAATGATGTTATGACACAAGAAGGTATGTTCAAAATTGTCAGCATGGACAGAGGCAACATTACTAGTTTATGTGATATCCCTGGGGATAGGGGAGAAAGAATACTTCCCACGTATTCCCTGCATGTCATAGAAGGTAACTAAAGGGAGGGAGCAGGGGCTGGAAATCCTACCCTCCCATTTCTACTTTTCCAAAAGAAGGAAAAGAGAAGGGTGCTAAGTGAGGATATTCCCTCTAACGCTCAGTCCTCTGTTCTTAATGCTACCTCACTAATGCGGGAAATGGCGAATATGTATTTATCTATCTATGTATTTTACTTTGTCGCCGCCTCCCGCGTTAGCGAGGTAGCGCAAGGAAACAGACCAAAGAATGGCCCAACCCACCCACATACACATATATATACATACACGTCCACACACGCAAGTATACATACCTATACATCTCAAGGTATACATATATATACACGCAGACATATACATATATGCACATGTACATAATTCATACTGTCTGCCTTTATTTATTCCCATCGTCACCCCGCCACACATGCAATAACAACCCCCTCCCCCCGCATGTGCGCAAGGTAGCGCTAAGAAAAGACAACAAAGGCCACGTTCGTTCACACTCAGTCTCCAGCTGTCATGTATAATGCACCGAAACCACAGCTCCCTTTCCACATTCAGGCCACACAGAACTATCCATGGTTTACCCCAGACGCTTCACATGTCCTGGTTCAATCCATTGACAGCACGTCGACCCCGGTGTACCACATCGTTCCAATTCACTCTATTCCTTGCACGCCTTTCACCCTCCTGCATGTTCAGGCCCCGATCACTCAAAATCTTTTTCACTCCATCTTTCCACCTCCAGTTTGGTCTCCCACTTCTCGTTCCCTCCACCTCCGACACATATATCATTCTGGTCAATTCTTCCTCACTCATTCTCTCCATATGACCAAAACATTTCAAAACACCCTCTTCTCCTCTCTCAACCACACTCTTTTTATTACCATACATCTCTCTTACCCTTACATTACTTACTCGATCAAACCACCTCACACCACATATTGTCCTCAAACATCTCACTTCCAGCACATCCACCCTCCTCCGCACAACTCTACCTATAGCCCATGCCTCCAGAACATCTTTTTATTCTCCCTAAAATTTAATGATACTCTCTCACCCCAACTCTCATATATATATGTATATATATATATTTTTTTTTTCTTATTATACTTTGTCGCTTTCTCCCGCATTTGCGAGGTAGCGCAAGGAAACAGACGAAAGAAATGGCCCAACCCCCCCCCATACACATGTATATACATACGTCCACACACGCAAATATACATACCTACACAGCTTTCCATGGTTTACCCCAGACGCTTCACATGCCTTGATTCAATCCACTGACAGCACGTCAACCCCGGTATACCACATCGATCCAATTCACTCTATTCCTTGCCCTCCTTTCACCCTCCTGCATGTTCAGGCCCCGATCACACAAAATCTTTTTCACTCCATTTTTCCACCTCCAATTTGGTCTCCCTCTTCTCCTTGTTCCCTCCACCTCCGACACATATATCCTCTTGGTCAATCTTTCCTCACTCATCCTCTCCATGTGCCCAAACTACTTCAAAACACCCTCTTCTGCTCTCTCAACCACGCTCTTTTTATTTCCACACATCTCTCTTACCCTTACGTTACTCACTCGATCAAACCACCTCACACCACACATTGTCCTCAAACATCTCATTTCCAGCACATCCATCCTCCTGCGCACAACTCTATCAATAGCCCACGCCTCGCAACCATACAACATTGTTGGAACCACTATTCCTTCAAACATACCCATTTTTGCTTTCCGAGATAATGTTCTCGACTTCCACACATTCTTCAAGGCCCCCAGGATTTTCGCCCCCTCCCCCACCCTATGATCCACTTCCGCTTCCATGGTTCCATCCGCTGACAGATCCACTCCCAGATATCTAAAACACTTCACTTCCTCCAGTTTTTCTCCATTCAAACTCACCTCCCAATTGACTTGACCCTCAACCCTACTGTACCTAATAACCTTGCTCTTATTCACATTTACTCTTAACTTTCTTCTTCCACACACTTTTCCAAACTCAGTCACCAGCTTCTGCAGTTTCTCACATGAATCAGCCACCAGCGCTGTATCATCAGCGAACAACAACTGACTCACTTCCCAAGCTCTCTCATCCACAACAGACTTCATACTTGCCCCTCTTTCCAAAACTCTTGCATTTACCTCCCTAACAACCCCATCCATAAACAAATTAAACAACCATGGAGACATCACACACCCCTGCCGCAAACCTACATTCACTGAGGACCAATCACTTTCCTCTCTTCCTACACGTACACATGCCTTACATCCTCGATAAAAACTTTTCACTGCTTCTAACAACTTTCCTCCCACACCATATATTCTTAATACCTTCCACACAGCATCTCTATCAACTCTATCATATATATATATATAAAAATATATATATATATATATATATATATATATATATATATATATATATATATATATATATATATATATATATATATTATTTATTCATATTATTTTGCTTTATCGCTGTCTCCCGCGTTAGCGAGGTAGCGCAACGAAAACAGACGAAAGAATGGCCCAACCCGCCCACATACACATATATGTACATATATGTCCACACACGCAAAATATACATACCTATACATCTCAATGTACACATATATATTACACACACAGACATATACATATATATACATGTACATAATTCATACTGTCTGCCTTTATTTGTTCGCATCGCCACCTCGCCACACATGGAATAACAACCCCCTCCCCCATCATGTGTGCGAGGTAGCGCTAGGAAAAACACCAAAGTCCCCATTCGTTCACACTCAGTCTCTAGCTGTCATGTAATAATGCACCGAAACCACAGCTCCCTTTTCACATCCAGGCCCCCCACACACTTTGCATGGTTTACCCCAGACGCTTCACATGCCCTGGTTCAATCCATTGACAGCACGTCGACCCCGGTATACCACATCGTTCCAATTCACTCTATTCCTTGAACGCCTTTCACCCTCCTGCATGTTCAGGCCCCGATCACTCAAACTCTTTTTCACTCCATCTTTCCACCTCCAATTTGGTCTCCCACTTCTCGTTCCCTCCACCTCTGACACATATAGCCTCTTGGTCAATCTTTCCTCACTCATTCTCTCCATGTGACCAAACCATTTCAAAACACCCTCTTCTGCTCTCTCAACCACACTCTTTTTATTTCCACACATCTCTCTCACCCTTACATTACTTACTCGATCAAACCACCTCACACCACATATTGTCCTCAAACATCTCATTTCCAGCACATCCAGCCTCCTGCGCACAACTCTATCCATAGCCCACGCCTCGCAACCATACAACATTGTTGGAACCACTATTCCTTCAAACATACCCATTTTTGCTTTACGAGATAATGTTTTCGACTTCCAAACATTCCTCAAGGCTCCCAGAAATTTCGCCCCCTCCCCCACCCTGTGATTCACTTCCGCTTCCATGGTTCCATCCGCTGACAGATCCACTCCCAGATATCTAAAACACTTCACTTCCTCCAGCTTTTCTCCATTCAAACTTACCTCCCAATTGACTTGACCCTCAACCCTACTGTACCTAATAACCTTGCTCTTATTCACATTTACTCTTAACTTTCTTCTTTCACACACTTTACCAAACTCAGTCACCAGCTTCTGCAGTTTCTTACATGAATCAGCCACCAGCGCTGTATCATCAGCGAACAACAACTGACTCACTTCCCAAGCTCTCTCATCCACAACAGACTGCATACTTGCCCCTCTTTCCAAAACTCTTGCATTCACCTCCCTAACAACCCCATCCATAAACAAATTAAACAACCATGGAGACATCACACACCCCTGCCGCAAACCTACATTCACTGAGAACCAATCACTTTCCTCTCTTCCTACACGTACACATGCCTTACATCCTCGATAAAAACTTTTCACTGCTTCTAACAACTTGCTTCCAACACCATATATTCTTAATACCTTCCACAGAGCATCTCTATCAACTCTATCATATGCCTTCTCCAGATCCATAAATGCTACATACAAATCCATTTGTTTTTCTAAGTATTTCTCGCATACATTCTTCAAAGCAAACACCTGATCCACACATACTCTACCACTTCTGAAACCACACTGCTCTTCCCCAATCTGATGCTCTGTACATGCCTTCACCCTCTCAATCAATGCCCTGCCATATAATTTACCAGGAATACTCAACAAACTTATACCTCTGTAATTTGAGCACTCACTCTTATCCCCTTTGCCTTTGTACAATGGCACTATGCAAGTATTCCGCCAATCCTCAGGCACCTCACGATGAGTCATACATACATTAAATAACCTTACCAACCAGTCAACAATACAGTCACCCCCTTTTTTAATAAATTCCACTGCAATACCATCCAAACCTGCTGCTTTGCCGGCTTTCATCTTCCGTAATGCTTTTACTACCTCTTCTCTATTTACCAAATCGTTTTCCCTAATCCTCTCACTTTGTACACCACCTCGACCAAGACACCCCACATCTGCCACTCTATCATCAAACACATTCAACAAACCTTCAAAATACTCACTCCATCTCCTTCTCACATCACCACTACTTGTTATCACCTCCCCATTAACCCCCTTCACTGAAGTTCCCATTTGCTCCCTTGTCTTACGCACTTTATTTACCTCCTTCCAAAAGATCTTTTTATTCTCCCTGAAATTTAATGATACTCTCTTACCCAACTCTCATTTGCCCTCTTTTTCACCTCTTGCACCTTTCTCTTGACCTCCTGCCTCTTTCTTTTATACCTCTCCCACTCATTTGCATTTTTTCCCTGCAAAAATCGTTCAAATGCCTCCCTCTTCTCTTTCACTAATAATCTTACTTCTTCATCCCACCACTCACTACCTTTTCTAATCAACCCACCTCCCACGCTCTCATGCCACAAGCATCTTTTGCGCAAGCCATCACTGCTTCCCTAGATATATCCCATTCCTCCCCCACTCCCCTTACCTCCTTTGTTCTCACCTTTTTCCAATCTGTACTCAGTCTCTCCTGGTACTTCCTCACACAAGTCTCCTTCCCAAGCTCACTTATTCTCACCACTCTCTTCACCCCAACATTCTCTCTTCTTTTCTGAAAACCCCCACAAATCTTCACCTTTGCTTCCACAAGATAATGATCAGACATCCCTCCCGTTGCACCTCTCAGCACATTAACATCCAAAAGTCTCTCTTTCGTGCGTCTATCAATTAACACGTAATCCAATAACGCTCTCTGGCCATCTCTCCTACTTACATACGTATACTTATGTATATCTCGCTTTTTAAACCAGGTATTCCCAATCACCAGTCCTTTTTCAACACATAAGTCTACAAGCTCTTCACCATTTCCATTTACAGCACTGAACACTCCATGTATACCAATGATTCCCTCAACTGCCACATTACTCATCTTTGCATTCAAATCACCCATCACTATAACCCGGTCTTGTGCATCAAAACCACTAACACACTCATTCAGCTGCTCCCAAAACACTTGCCGCTCATGATCTTTCTTCTCATGCCCAGGTGCATATGCACCGATAATCACCCATCTCTCTCCATCAACTTTCAGTTTTACCCATATCAATCTAGAATTTACTTTCTTACCCTCTATCAAATACTCCCACAACTCCTGATTCAGGAGTAGTGCTACTCCTTCCCTTGCTCTTGTCCTCTCACTAACCCCTGACTTTACTCATAAGACATTCCCAAACCACTCTTCCCCTTTACCCTTTAGCTTCGTTTCACTCAGAGCCAAAACATCCAGGTTCCTTTCCTCAAACATACTACCTATCTCTCCTTTTTTCTCATCTTGGTTACATCTACACACATTTAGACACCCCAATGTGAGCCTTCGAGGAGGATGAGCACTCCTCGCGTGACTCCTTCTTCTGTTTCCCCTTTTAGAAAGTTAAAATACAAGGAGGGGAGTGTTTCTGGCCCCCCGCTCCCGTCCCGTTTAGTCGCCTTCTACGACTAAATATATATATATATATATATATATATATATATATATATATATATATATATATATATATATATATATATATATATATATATATATATATATATATATATATATATATATATATATATATATGTGTGTGTGTGTGTGTGTGAGTGTGTGTGTGTGTGTGTGTGTGTGTCAGTGGTGAAGGGAAAGAGGAGAAATGGGAGACCAAATTGGAGGTGGAAAGATGGAGTGAAATATATTCTAAGTGATCGGGGCCTGAACATGCAGGAGGGTGAAAGGCGTGCAAGGTATAGAGTGAATTGGAACGATGTGGCATACCGTTGTCAACGTGCTGTCATCTCATTGAACCAGGGCATGTGAAGCGTCTGGGGTAAACCATGGAAAGTTTGCGGTGGCCTGGATGTGGAAAGGCAGCTGTGGATTCGGTGCATTATAAATGACAGCTAGAGTCTGAGTGTGAACGAATGTGGCCTTTGTTGTCTTTTTCTAGCAGTACCTTGCGCACATGCGGGGGGAGGGGGTTGTCATTTCATGTGTGGTGGGGTGGCGACGGGAATGAATAAGGGCAGACAGTATGAATTATGTACATGTGTGTATATATGTATATGTCTGTGTGTGCCTATATATGTATACGTTGAGATGTATAGGTGTGTGGACGTGTATGTATATACATGTGTATGTGGGTGGGTTGGGCCATTCTTTCGTCTGCTTCCTTTCGTTACCTCGCAAACGCGTGAGACAGCGACAAAGTAGAATAATATATATATATATATATATATATATCTCGGAAAGCAAAAATGGGTATGTTTGAGGGAATAGTGGTTCCAACAATGTTGTATGGTTGCGAGGCGTGGGCTATGGATAGAGATGTGCGCAGGAGGATGGATGTGCTGGAAATGAGATGTTTGAGGACAATGTGTGGTGTGAGGTGGTTTGATCGAGTAAGTAACGTAAGGGTAAGAGAGAGGTGTGGAAATAAAAAGAGCGTGGTTGAGAGAGCAGAAGAGGGTGTTTTGAAATGGTTTGGGCACATGGAGAGAATGAGTGAGGAGAGATTGACCAAGAGGATATATGTGTCGGAGGTGGAGGGAACGAGGAGAAGAGGGAGACCAAATTGGAGGTGGAAAGATGGAGTGAAAAAGATTTTGTGTGATCGGGGCCTGAACATGCAGGAGGGTGAAAGGAGGGCAAGAAAAAGAGTGAATTGGAGTCATGTGGTATACAGGGGTTGACGTGCTGTCAGTGGATTGAAGCAAGGCATGTGAAGCGTCTGGGGTAAACCATGGAAAGCTGTGTAGGTATGTATATTTGCGTGTGTGGACGTGTGTATGTACATGTGTATGGGGGGGGGGGGGGTTGGGCCATTTCTTTCGTCTGTTTCCTTGCGCTACCTCGCAAACGCGGGAGACAGCGACAAAGTATAAAAAAAAAAAAAAAAAAAAAAAAAAAAAATATATATATATATATATATATATATATATATATATATATATATATATATATATATATCGTTTTTCTTTCTTTTAAACTATTCGCCATTTCCCGCGTTAGCGAGGTAGCGTTAAGAACAGAGAACTGGGCCTTTTCTGGAATATCCTCACCTGGCCCCCTCTGTTCCTTCTTTTGGAAAAATTAAAAAAAAAAAAGAGAGGGGGGGGGGGATTTCCAGCCCCCCCGCTCCCTCCCCTTTTAGTCGCCTTCTACGACACGCAGGAAATACGTGGGAAGTATTCTTAATCCCCTATCCCCAGGGATAATATATATATATATATATATATATATATATATATATATATATATATATATATATATATATATACATATATATATATATATATATATATATATATATATATATATATATATATATATATATATAAATATATACACATATTCATATATATATATACAAAGCTCCATCAGCCAGGATCGAACCTGGGACCCCTTGTGCAAGAGGCAGGCATGCTAACCGCTAGGCTAAGGGACTGTATAAGAGGAAACAACTATTCGAAATACTTAGTACTCGAATACCCTATAGTGAGACGAAGGGTATTCGAGTACTGAGTATTTCGAATAGTTGATTCTTATTATACAGTCCCTTAGCCTAGCGGTTAGCATGCCTGCCTCTTGCACAAGGGGTCCCAGGTTCGATCCTGGCTGATGGATCTTTTATGTTCTATGAAGGTGCGCGTTCATATACACTTTATTCGTATATATATATATATGTATATATATATATATATATATATATATATATATATATATATATATATATATATATATATATATATATATATATATATATATATATATATATATATATATGGGATGAGAGAGCTTGGGAAGTGAGTCAGTTGTTGTTCGCTGATGATACAGCGCTGGTGGCTGATTCATGTGAGAAACTACAGAAGCTGGTGACTGAGTTTGGTAAAGTGTGTGAAAGAAGAAAGTTAAGAGTAAATGTGAATAAGAGCAAGGTTATTAGGTACAGTAGGGTTGAGGGTCAAGTCAATTGGGAGGTGAGTTTGAATGGAGAAAAACTGGAGGAAGTGAAGTGTTTTAGATATCTGGGAGTGAATCTGGCAGCGGATGGAACCATGGAAGCGGAAGTGGATCATAGGGTGGGGGAGGGGGCGAAAATTCTGGGAGCCCTGAAGAATGTGTGGAAGTCGAGAATATTATCTCGGAGAGCAAAAATGGGTATGTTTGAAGGAATAGTGGTTCCAACAATGTTGTATGGTTGCGAGGCGTGGACTATGGATAGAGTTGTGCGCAGGAGGATGGATTTGCTGGAAATGAGATGTTTGAGGACAATGTGTGGTGTGAGGTGGTTTGATCGAGTAAGTAACGTAAGGGTAAGAGAGATGTGTGGAAATAAAAAGAGCGTGGTTGAGAGAGCAGAAGAGGGTGTTTTGAAATGGTTTGGTCACATGGAGAGAATGAGTGAGGAAAGATTGACCAAGAGGATATATGTGTCGGAGGTGGAGGGAACGAGGAGAAGAGGGAGACCAAATTGGAGGTGGAAAGATGGAGTGAAAAAGATTTCGTGTGATCGGGGCCTGAACATGCAGGAGGGTGAAAGGAGGGCAAGGAATAGAGTGAATATGAGCGATGTGGTATACCGGGGTTGACGCGCTGTCAGTGGATTGAATCAAGGCATGTGAAGCGTCTGGGGTAAACCATGGAAAGCTGTGTAGGTATGTATATTTGCGTGTGTGGACGTATGTATATACATGTGTATGGGGGTGGGTTGGGCCATTTCTTCCGTCTGTTTCCTTGCGCTACCTCGCAAGCGCGGGAGATAGCGACAAAGCAAAAAAGAAAAAAAAATGTATATATATATATATATCACAAGTAATATATTCAAATTGGAGGTGGAAAGATGGAGTGAAAAAGATTTTGAGTGATCGGGGCCTGAACATGCAGGAGGGTGAAAGGCGTGCAAGGAATAGAGTGAATTGGAACGATGTGGTATACCGGGGTCGACGTGCTGTCAATGGATTGAACCAGGGCATGTGAAGCGTCTGCGGAAAACCATGGAAAGTTCTGTGGGGCCTGGATGTGGAAAGGGAGCTGTGGTTCTGGTGCATTTTTACATGACAGCTAGAGACTGAATGTGAACGAATGTGGCCTTTGTTGTCTTTTCCTAACGCTACCTCACGCACATGAAGGGGGACGGGGATGTTTTTTCATGTGTGGCGGGGTGGCGATGGGAATGAATAAAGGCAGACAGTATGAATAATGTACATGTGTATATAGTTATATGTCTGTGTGTGTGTATATATATATAT